>NC_041392.1:615908408-615908972 GCF_002162155.2 Triticum dicoccoides
GCAGTCGTCGTCATGCACCCCGTGCCCGGACTGAGGTAGAGGCAGCGCAGGGCAGGGGCCGACGCGGGGAGGCTGTCAGCGACGGCGAGGTCGCGGAGGCGTCGGCTATGGCGGAGCTGCAGTGGTGGGGGCGCGGGGGCGGCGGCGCACGTAGGGGCGGCGGCGACGTGGGGCGGGGCAGTGCGCGGGGGGGACTAGATCTGGCGAGAGGGAGGGACGAAGGGGTCGGGCTAGGTAGAGCTAGGAAGGAAGATTACTAATGGCGCACCCCCGAGCGGTGCGCCATTAGAATGTTTTTTTCTAGATAGCAATGGCGCATCCCAGAGCGCTGCGCCATTAGAATGTTTTTTATATAGCAATGGCGCACTACCAGAGCGGTGCGCCATTAGAATGTTTTTTAGATAGCAATGGTGCACTACACGAGCGGTGCGCCATTAGTATGTTTATTATTATTTTTTTTGTTGCTATTTTTTTAAAAAAATTATAAAAACAGTAATAATTTTTTTATGAATATGAAAAAATATCATCAAATGGGGGTGCTCGGCGGCGGTGGAGCGGGCCGGG
>NC_041392.1:615908982-615918210 GCF_002162155.2 Triticum dicoccoides
GGCGGAGGTGGAGCTAGCGGGGGAGGGTGCGGGGGGGGGGGGATCGAGATCGAGATGAAGGGGGATAGCGATCGAGATTTAAAAATATTCATCAAATTTGAAAAAATATTCATGAATTCGAAAAGTGCCCATGAAATTTAAAAATATTCATGAGTTCAAAAAATGCCCATGTAATACAATCGAGAAATGAAGACTACGATTTAAATACAATCAATCTTAGCTAGCTAGCTATCTATTCACAATCTTCTTGCCCTTCTTTTTTGCAAATGGAGTTCTTCTATGGAACGGACATCCTTTAGGTAGGGTGGTCCTGCTTCTTCTTGTGGTGTATGCTGCTACTTCATCGTCGTCGTCATGTTCGATCTTCGGGTCGCCGTACTTGTCGAAGTCTTGCTCATTGGCTACTCCATCCATTCCGACGATCTTCCTTTTGCCTCTCCTCACGACAACACGACTAGGCTTTGACGGGTCGGTAATGAAGAAGCATTGGTCCACTTGGGAAGCCAGTACCCATGGCTCATTTTTCGCGGTGACGTTTGCGCCCGCGGTCTTGGATTTGGCTTCGGGTATAACCATGGTGGTGAAATACCGGTCTTCTTTTAGGACGCTCTTGGCCCATCTGACACGGAACATCGGGACCTTCTCTCCAGCGTAGCTCAGCTCCCAGATCTCCTCGATCCTTCCGTAGTATCTGTCCTTGTCGTTACCGGTGCAGGATTCCATCATTACCCTGGAGTTCTGATAACCATCGCTCTTCATGTCGTTGTCCTCGGTGTAGAATGTGTAGCCGTTGATATCGTACGCCTCATAGGTCATCAGGTTGTGCTCGACGCCCTGTGACAAGGCGAATATGAGTTGTTCTTCCGCGGAAGAATCTTCATGTAAAGGGTACGACAGAAGCTTCTGCTTGAACCAATGCGTGAAACATGAGTTGTGCTCTTTGAGTATATCTCCGTCCGTCCTCTGTTGGCCTCGGTCATTGTACGTCTTCTCAATAAAGGTTTTGTGCTCTACCACCCAAGGATCGACCACATCTATGTGTTGTAGCGCGACTAGGTTTGCTCTTTCAAAGTCGGCGAGTCAACCCTCGAAGTCGACATGCATTTCGCGGCGACCCTCACGGTGACCCCATCCAGCGAGCCTGCCGAGGTGCCTGTTGACGGGCAGACCAACGGGGTTCTCGATGCCTAGATAATTCGTGCAGTAGGAGATGCACTCTTCGGTCAGAAAGCCCCTGGCTATACTTCCCTCTGGATGTGACATGTTGCGAACGTATCCTTTGATGACACCATTCATCCTTTCGAACGGCATCATGCTGTGCAGGAACGTCGGCCCGAGTTGGATGATATCCTCCACGATATGGACCAGCAGATGCACCATAACGTCGAAAAATGCGGGCGGGAAGTACATCTCAAGCTCGCATAGTATCACCACGATCTCTTCCTGTAGGCTTCTGAGTTGCCTCACGCCAATCGACATCTGAGAGATGACGTCAAAAAAGTTGCATAGGCCAAATAGCGTTTCACGGACGTGTGCGTCCATGATCCCACGGATTGCAACTGGAAGTATCTGCGTCATCAGCACGTGATAGTCGTGAGACTTCATCCCGCTGAACTTCTGCGTCGCTGGGTCTAGGTATCTGCTTATCTTCCCCGCGTAACCGTAAGGAAGTTTTACTCCTAGGAGGCAGGTGAAAAACTGCTCGATCTCCTCCTGACTTAGAGTGAAGCACGCGGGAGGGTAGTCATTTCCGGTATTCTTGGCCTTTTTGCCTTTGCGACGACTTTCTGTGTCCTGCTTCGCCTCATCATCATCATCATCATCATCATCATCATCATCATCATCATCATCATCATCATCATCATCATCATCATCATCATCATCATCATCATCATCATCATCATCATCATCATTAGCGTGAAGCTCCTGCCTGATGCCCATTGATTTCAAGTCTGCCCTTGCTTTCGGCCCATCTTTGGTCCTCTCTGGCATGTTGAGCAGGGTACCAAGCAGACTCTCGCACACGTTCTTCGTGATATGCATGACATCAAGGCTGTGAGGCACACGGTGGATCTTACAGTACGGCAAGTCCCAGAGAACAGACCTTGTTTTCCATACCTTCAGCAGCGGCTCTGGCACCTTTCGCTTCTTTCCCGGCTCTGGCGCCTTTTGCTTCTTTCCCGACAGTGGGCAGTCTTTCCAATTTTTCAACAGCTCATCTATTTCCTCGTCGCTCCTCGTACACGGGCGTTTTCGGGGTTCGGTTTCACCATCGAACAGATCCTTGCGTTTCCTCCACGTGTCATCGTTGCGAAGCCACCTTTGATGTCCCATGAACACGGTTTTCAAAGACCCGGGATCTCTATCTAGCTGGCGATACGTTGTGTCATCCATGCACCTTACGCATCCAGAAAATCCATGGACTACCTGCCCCGCGAGATATCCGTAACCGAGATAGTCGTGGACCGTCGTGAGCAGTGCGGCTCTCATAGGGAAATATTCTTTCTCTGCGGTGTCCCATGTATTAGCTGGCATTTTCCACAGCGTGTCTAGCTCCTCCTTCAGCAGCCCCAGATACAGATTGATATCGTTCCCTGGTTGTTTCGGCCCTTCAATTATCATACTCATGTGAATGTACTTCCTCTTCATGCACAACCAGGGGGGGAAGGTTGTACATCCACACAAACACAGGCCAGGTGCTATGTGTGCTTCTCTGGCTGCCAAACGGATTGACTCCATCGGTGCTCGCGCCCAGCATGATGTTCCTTGGATCCTTCCCAAATTATGGGTATTCGAAGTTCAACGCTTGCCATTGGCTCGCATCCTTAGGGTGACTCAGCATCTTGTCTTTTTTATTTATCTCCGGATCATTTCCGTCATCTTCCCGCTTCTTCTCCTCCCTATCTGCGTGCCAACGCAGGAGCTTTGCTACCTTAGGGTCCGCGAAATACCGCTGCAGACGAGGAGTGATCGGAAAGTACCACACCGATTTTCGAGGAGCTTTCTTCCTCTTCTTGTATTGAGTGACGCCACACACCGGACATATGGTAGACTCCGCGTGCTCGTCCCGATAAATGATACAATTGTTCATGCACACATGGTATTTCACGTGCGGTAAATCCAGAGGACACACGATTTTCTTCGCCTCCTTGAAACTGGTCGGGCACTTGTTCCCCTTGGGAAGACGTTCGTGCCAGAATGACATGTTCTCGTTGAAGCATGCGTCGGTCATTTTGTGTTTTACCGTCATCTCCAGAGCCATGAGCGTTACTTTCAGGCGGGTATCCTCGGGCCTGCATCCTTCATACAATGGAGTAACCGCGTCTATCTCCACTTGATCCAGCTTGGCTTTCTCTCGGGCGGCAGCTCTTGCGTTATCCGTCTGCTTGAGAAGCAGCTTTTGAATATGAGGGTCCTGCACCCAGCCTCCATCGTCGTCTGCTCCGGCATCTTCATCTTCATGATCATGCCCTTCGTCTTGATCTTCCTCATCATCATGTACGGCATCTTCTACATGATGACTATGTACAGCATCACTGTCGTGATCATGTCCTGGAGATTCTTCGTCTTCTCGCCCGCCCTGGCCGCGGTGGTACTTGTCTTGTTGCCCTTACTCATTTCTTGCCCAGCCCCCATGGACGACTTCATAGTCATCTTCATCACCTTGCCACCGATAGCCATCCATGAAACCACGCAAGAGCAGGTGGTCCCGCACCTGCCCGGAATCCGGGTCCGCAATAAGGCTCTTCAGCTTGCATCTTCGACACGGACATCTTATCTCCGTCTCGTTCTTTTGAAGCATCTCGGCCTTCGCGGACCTCAAAAACCTATTCATGATGCCTTCAGTCATCGTGCGGACCATGGTCGCCTGCGGGGTAGAGCAAAACAATATTTTAGAACCAAGAATTTTTTTGGCATGACCTTCCCTAAAAATAGGACCAAAAAGAATGCATAGTGTCAAAATTCTCGCCGAAACGGAAATGAATCAAAACATTCTGGCAAAATATTGGCAACTATCGCATTTCAAATACTGGTACCTTCAAACACAAACATATATGCAACACCACAAACACATGCAACACCACAAACATACATAGATCTAGCTAGGCCACAAAAAGTGCATGTGCACGTTGTTGGAGCGAGCTAGGGAGAAAAAAAGTAGATCTACATCATGAAGATAGCTTTCCCCTTACTTACCTATCAAAAAAGGTAATTTCACCACTTAATTTTGATGAATCTATGGTGGAAATGAGGTGAGGAGGAGAAGATGGCCGAAAGCTTGGAGAAGGAGGTGGAGGGAATGAAGTGGGGAAAGTGAGTGGGTAGGTGTGGGGCTGTCCAAAATATCTTGTTGGGGTCCCAGGTTACTAATTACTAATGGCGCACCACCAACAAATGCGCCATTAGTAACCCTGGTTACTAATGGCGCACCTGCAGGTGGTGCGCCATTAGTAGTTTTGCAAAAAAGTAAATATACATATATATATATATATATATATATATATATATATATATATATATACTAATGGCGCACCGGGTAATAGTGCGCCATTACTAGTTTAAACTAGTAATGGCGCACTGTGAAACGATGCGCCATTAGTAGTTTTGCAAAAAAAAGAATAATTTTTTTTACAGTAATGGCACACTGTCTGCTTGGTGCGCCATTACTACTTAGAACTAGTAATGGCGCACTTCGACCTGACGCGCCATTAGTATGTATGGAAAAATGGAAAAATAATAATTTAATACTAGTGGCGCACCCTGTTTCTGGTGCGCCATTAGTGTCTTCCACACTAATGGCGCATCACCAACCGGTGCGCCATTAGTATATAGTAGTGGCGCACTGCTTCCATGGTGCGCCATTAGTATCAATCCTATCTATAGCCCTTTTCCTAGTAGTGCCAACTGCAGCCTGGAAATTAAGTGAGGTATTTGAAACATAAATTGGAAGTTAAGTAACTATTTGAAGGAAGTTTTTCATGAATGGTCTGACTGTGCTTATGTTTGTATTGCATTGTTTCTACCCCATACATTTATCAAATACAAACAATAACAATTGACGCAGAAAGCAACTGTAGTCCGGAAGTTAAGCGAACTATTTGAAGGATCTTTTCCCCCAACTATCTACAAATGATTATGTCTATACTGTATTGGTTTTTCCTTGACAAGGTTCATCCCATTAGCTTTATTTGGTGACACATAAGTGAAAGGATCGATATGGTTGACTAGAGGGGGGGGGGGTTGAATAGGCAACTACCAATTTTTAGATTTTCTTAACAAATTAGGTTTAGTATAAAATAGGTTGTCTAGATGTGCAACTAGCTGAGAAACCTATATGATGGTAACAACAACAAGTGCAAGCAAGAGATATAACACAATAAAAGCTTGCACAAAGTAAAGGGAAGAGATAACCACAGATGGAGCTGATGGAGACGAGGGTGTGTTACCAAAGTCCTTCCCTTTGGGGGAAGTACGTCTCCGTTGGAGCGGTGTGGAGGCACAATGCCCCCCAAGAAGCCACTAGGGCCATTGTTTTCTCCTCACGCCCTCACGCAATGCGAGATGCCATAATTCCACTAGTGGTGCCCTTGAAGGCGGAGACCGAACCTTTACAAACAAGGTTGGGGCTATCTCCACAACTTGATTACAGGCTCCCAACGATACCATGGTGCTTCACCATAATGGGATATGGCTCTGAGGTGACCTCAACCATCTAGAGTGCTCAAAAACCCAAGAGTAACAAGATCCGCAAGGGATTAGTGGGGGAATCAAATTTCTCTTGGTGGCAGTGTAGACCCGGGCCTTCTCAACTAATCCCTAGAAAATCAACAAGTTTGATTAGCAGCTCAGAACTCATGACAATTGTTGAATAGAGAAAAGTAAAGTCGGCATCCACCCCAGTCGGCTAAAAACAACTCAGAACATAGGCGTGGTGCCGTTACCGGAGAAAAGTAGATAAGGGCTCATCAAGATCATATTCCAGGTTCACGGGTACTTGTACAGGGCTCACTGTTGCCCTGAATCTTCATAGTCCTTTGTTACACTACGGTGAATATCTGGCTTCCTTCACATATATCTAAGAATCTGATTCCCGAGGCAGACTTGTGTTTTGACTGATTTTTGCTTCTGAACAAACTTATGTGGATCTGACTCTTGGGAGGCACTGCCATATGCTGTCAATTCACAGTGTAATATCTTGCACCAATGCCGTACTGAGGACGGTTCAATGGCTTATGCTGGAAACCTTCGAGTGTATCTTGCTGAGGAAGACTGGGTATCATGCTGCAGAAGCTTCCCCCCTTAAAGACTTGCCGGGGAAGGACTCGGTAGCTTATGCCGGAAGCTTTTGCGATTGCTTACTGAAGAAGACATAGCATCTTGCATGGGAAGTCGTCCATATATCATACTGAGGAAGATAGAGGAATCTTGCATTGGAAGATTCTCTGGTAGCTTGCGAGGAAAGAATGGAATGCTTACACCAGAAGCTTCTCATTGTGATATGCAGACCGATTACCACATATACATACCATCTTAATATTTCTGTTGTTGATTACTGGTATGAAATGGGGTTTGCTGTACTATCCTTCTTTCTGAGCATTGCATACATGGCACATTCTCGCTTTCTTCTAGGTATATCATGTTTCAAAATCATCCTCAATGAAGAATCAAACCTTGCATCTGAACCATACCATTGACCGATGATAGACTATCGATCTTGCACACAATTTATCTTGCTGATTTGATCATCACTGCTATGAGGAGTGCATACTGAGGTAGACTCGAATATTAGTACTATTGTGAGGAGGGCACACTAATGCAAACTTGATTATCAGCCTCACAATCAAAATTTTCCCATTTCACTTCAGTCGGCTAAGAATTCCATTCTGTTAAGCTAAGTTTCCAAATATTTGAATTCGTTGTTGATTCCTCTGGTCCAGTGTTGATTGACGAGCAACTTTAATAAGGGGAAAATTTGTAACACTGAAGGCCCACTGAAAGAAGCAAAAGAAACGACGAAAACAAAAGCACACAAAGCATACCAATAATACAATAATAATCAAGCAACATCACATATTCCTGCTACTCACAACAATAATATGCATGCACACCTAAGCACGCAAATCTCGAGGAAACTCCGGTATTACGATCTACTATGTTGTGGTGGTGTGCACAAAAAGTGAATCTGCGTGTGGAAGGAGTTGATGTAGCCAAGGCTACACCAAACGCCGGCGGAACACTAGTTGCCACTGAAGGAAATATGCCCTAGAGGCAATAATAAAGTTGTTATTTATATTTCCTTATATCATGATAAATGTTTATTATTCATGCTAGAATTGTATTAACCAGAAACTTAGTACATTTGTGAATACATAGACAAATAGAGTGTCACTAGTTTGCCTCTACTTGACTAGCTCGTTGAATCAAAGATGGTTAAGTTTCCTAGCCATAGACATGAGTTGTCATTTCATTAACGGTATCACATCATTAGAGAATGATGTGATTGACTTGACCCATTCCGTTAGCTTAGCACGATGATTGTTTAGTTTGTTGCTACTGCTTTCTTCATGACTTATACATGTTCATCTGACTATGAGATTATGCAACTCCCGAATACCGGAGGAACACTTTGTGTGCTACCAAACGTCACAATGTAACTGGGTGATTATAAAGGTGCTCTACAGTTGTCTCCGATGGTACTTGTTGAGTTGCCATAGATCGAGATTAAGATTTGTCACTCCGATTGTCGGAGAGGTATCTCTGGGCCCTCTTGGTAATGCACATCACTATAATCCTTGCAAGCAATGTCACTGATGAGTTAGTTGCAGGATGATGCATTACGGAACGAGTAAAGAGACTTTCCGGTAACAAGATTGAACTAGGTATTGAGATACCGATGATCGAATCTCGGGCAAGTAACGTACCGATGACAAAGGGAACAACGTATGTTGTTATGCGGTTTGACCGATAAAGATCTTCGTAGAATATGTGGGATCCAATATGAGCATCTAGGTTCCGCTATTGGTTATTGACCGGAGACATGTGTCGGTCATGTCTACATAGTTCTCGAACCCATAGGGTCCGCACGCTCAACATTCGGTGACGATTGGTATTATGAGTTTATGTGATTTGATATACCGAAGGTTGTTCGGAGTCCCAGATGAGATCATGGACATGACGAGGAGTCTCGAAATGATCAAGCCGTAAAGATCTATATATTGGAAGGCTATATTCGAACATCGGAAAGGTTCCGAGTGATCCGGGTATTTTTCGAAGTACCGGGGGAGTTACGAGAATACGTGAGTACATATGGGCCTTAGTGGGATTTAAGGGAAAAAGAGGAGAAGCCACGAGGGCTGGCCGCGTGCCCCCATGGGCCTAGTCCGAGTTGAACTAGGGGAGGGGCTGCGCCCCCTCTTTCCTTCTCCTCCCCCTTCTCCTTCCTTCCCCCTCCTAGTAGGACTAGGAAAGCAGGAATCCTACCACTAGGAGGATGATTCCTCCCACTTGGCGCGCCTAGACAGGCCGGCCGGCCTCCCCTCCCTCCTTTATATACGTGCGGAGGGGGGTGATGAGGAACGTAGTAATTTCAAAAAAATTCCTACGCACACGCAAGATCATGGTGATGCACAGCAACGAGAGGGGAGAGTGTCGTCTACGTACCCTCGTAGACCGTTAAGCGGAAGCGTTATAACAATGCGGTTTATGTAGTCGTACGTCTTCACGATCGACCGATCCTCAGCACCGAACGTACGGCACCTCTGCGTTCAGCACACGTTCAGCTCGGTGACGTCCCGCGAACTCACGATCCAGTAGAGCTCAGGGAAGAGTTTCGTCAGCACGACGGCGTGGTGACGATGTTGATGAAGCTACTGATGCAGGGCTTCGCCTAAGCACCGCTATGATATAACCGAGGTGGATTATGATGGAGGGCGGTACCGCACACGGCTAAGAGATCAACAGACCAATTGTTGTGGCTAAGGGGTGCCCCCTTCCCCAGTATATAAAGGAGCTAGGGGGGAGGCGGCCGGCCAAGGAGGAGGGCGCGCCAAGGGGGGAGTTCTACTCCCACCGGGAGTAGGACTTCCTCTTTTCCTAGTTGGAGTAGGAGGGGAGAAGGAAGGGAGATAAGAGAGAAGGAAAGGGGGGCGCCGCCCCCCTCATTGTCCAATTCACACTAGAGGGGGAGGGGGCGCGCGGCTTCCCTTGGCCGCCCCTCCTCTTCTGCCA
>NC_041392.1:615918633-615945799 GCF_002162155.2 Triticum dicoccoides
TACTCCGGTAAATGTCCGAAACCTCCCGGAACCTTTCCGGTATCCGAATATAGTCATCCAATATATCGATCTTTATGTCTTGACCATTTCGAGACTCCTGTTATGTCAGTGATCATATCTGGGACTCCGAACTACCTTCGGTACATCAAAACACAAAAAATCATAATACCGATCATCACAGAACTTTAAGCGTGCGGACCCTACGGGTTCGAGAACTATGTAGACATGACTGAGACACGTCTCTGGTCAATAACCAATAGTGGAACCTGGATGCTCATATTGGTTGCTACATATTCTACGAAGATCTTTATCGGTCAAACCGCATAACAACATACGTTGTTCCCTTTGTCATCGGTATGTTACTTGCTCGAGATTCGATCGTCCCTATCTCAATACCTAGTTCAATCTCGTTACCGGCAAGTCTCTTTACTCGTTCCGTAATGCAACATCCCTCAACTAACTCATTAGCCACATTGCTTTCAAGTCTTATAATGATGTGCATTACCGAGAGTGCCCGAAGATACATCTCCGACAATCGGAGTGACACATCCTATTCTTGATCTATGCCAACTCCACGAACACCATGGGTGACACTTGTAGAGCACCATTATAATCACCCAGTTATGTTGTGACGTTTGGTAGCACACAAAGTGTTCCTCCAATATTCGGGAGTTGCATAATCTCATAGTCATAGGAACATGTATAAGTCATGAAGAAAGCAATAGCAGTAAACTTAAACGATCAAGTGCTAAGCTAATGAAATGGGTCAATTCAATCACATCATTCACCTAATAATGTGATCTCATTGATCAAATAACAACTCATGTCTATGGCTAGGAAACTTAATCATCTTTGATCAATGAGCTAGTCAAGTAGAGGCATACTAGTGACGTTATGTTTTTATATGTATTCACACATGTATTATGTTTCCGGTTAATACAATTCTAGCATGAATAATAAACATTTATCATGAAATAAGGAATTAAATAATAACTTTATTATTGCCTCTAGGGCATATTTCCTTCAGTCTCCCACTTGCACTAGAGTCAATAATCTAGATTACACAGTAATGATTCTAACACCCATGGAGTCTTGGTGCTGATTATGTTTTGCTCGTGGAAGAGGTTTAGTCAGCCGGTCTGCAATATTCAGATCCGTATGTATCTTGCATATCTCTATGTCTCCCACCTGGACTTGATCCCGGATGGAATTGAAGTGTCTCTTGATGTGCTTGGTTCTCTTGTGAAATCTGGATTCCTTTGCCAAGGCAATTGCACCAGTATTGTCACAAAAGATTTTCATTGGACCCGATGCACTAGGTATGACACCTAGATCGGATATGAATTACTTCATCCAGACTCCTTCATTTGCTACTTCCGAAGCAGCTATGTACTCCGCTTCAGACATAGATCCCGCCACGACGCTTTGTTTAGAACTGCTCCAACTGACAGCTCCATAGTTCAATATAAACACGTATCCGGTTTGCAATTTAGAATCGTCCGGATTAGTGTCAAAGCTTGCATCAACAAAACCATTTACGACGAGCTCTTTCTCACCTCCATAAAAGAGAAACATATCCTTAGTCCTTTTCAGGTATTTCAGGATGTTCTTGACCGCTGTCCAGTGATCCACTCCTGGATTACTTTGGTACCTCCCTTCTAAACTAATAGCAAGGCACAGATCAGGTCTGGTACACAGCATTGCATACATGATAGAGACTTTGACTGACACATAGGGAACACTTTTCATTTTCTCTCTATCTACTACAGTGGTCGGGCATTGAGTCTTACTCACCTTCATACCTCGTAACACATGCAAGAACCCTTTCTTAGCTTGATCAATTTTGAACTTCTTCAAAACTTTATCAAGGTATGTGCTTTGTGAGAGTCCAATTAAGCGTCTTGGTCTATCTCTATAAATCTTGATGCCTAATATATAAGCAGCTTCACCAAGGTCTTTCATTGAAAAACTCTTATTCAAGTATCCCTTTATGCTATCCAGAAATTCTATATCATTTCTAATCAACAACTTGTCGAAACCCTTTTGCAACAAGTCGAGCTTTGTAGACAGTAGTATTACCATCAGCGCCAGTCTTCTTCTTAAAGATCCATTTATTCTTGATGGCTTGCCGATCATCGGGCAAGTCAACCAAAGTCCACACTTTGTTCTCATACATGGATCCCATCTCAGATTTCATGGCTTCAAGCCATTTTGTGGAATGGGCTCATCATCGCTTCCTCATAGTTCGTAGGTTCGTCATGGTCAAGTAACATGACCTCCAGAACATGATTATTGTACCACTCTGGTGTGGATCTTAGTCTAGTTGACCTATGAGGTTCAGCAATAACATGATCTGAAGTTTCATGATCATCATCATTATCTTCCTCACTAATTGGTGCAGGTGTCACAGGAACTGGTTTCTGTGACGAACTACTCTCCAATAAGGGAGCAGGTACAATTACCTCATCAAGTTCTACTTCCTCCCACTCACTTCTTTTGAGAGAAACTCCTTCTGTAGAAAGGATCCTTTCTTAGTAACAAATGTCTTGCCTTCGGATCTGTGATAGAAGGTGTAGACAATAGTCTCCTTTGGGTATCCTATGAAGACACATTTCTCCGATTTGGATTCAAGCTTATCAGGTTGATGCTTTTTCACATAAGCATCACAGCCCCAAACTTTAAGAAACGACAACTTTGGTTTCTTGCCAAACCACAGTTCATAAGGCGTCGTCTCAACGGATTTCGATGGTGCCCTATTTAACGTGAATGCGGCTGTCTCTAAAGCATAACCCCAAAACGATAGCGGTAAATCAGTAAGAGACATCATAGATCGCACCATACCTAGTAAAGTATGATTACGACGTTCGGACACACCATTACGCTATGGTGTTCCGGGTGGCGTGAGTTGCGAAACTATTCCACATTGTTTCAAATGTAGACCAAACTCGTAACTCAAATATTCTCCTCCAGGATCAGATAGTAGAAACTTTATTTTCTTGTTACGATGATTTTCCACTTCACTCTGAAATTCTTTGAACTATTCAAATGTTTCAGACTTATGTTTCATTAAGTAGATATACCCATATCTGCTCAAATCATCTGTGAAGGTGAGAAAATAACGATAGCTGCCGCGAGCCTCAACATTCATCGGACCACATACATTAGTATGTATGATTTCCAACAACTCTGTTGCTCGCTCCATTGTTCCAAAGAACGGCATTTTAGTCATCTTGCCCATGTCGCATGGTTCGCAAGTACCAAGTGATTCATAATCAAGTGATTCCAGAAGTCCATCAGTATGGAGTTTCTTCATGCGCTTTACACCAATATGACCTAAACGGCAGTGCCACAAATAAGTTGCACTATCATTATCAACTCTGCATCTTTTGGCTTCAACATTATGAATATGTGTATCACTACTATCGAGATTCAACACAAATAGACCACTCTTCAAGGGTGCATGACCATAAAAGATATTGCTCATATAAATAGAACAACCATTATTCTCAGATTTAAATGAATAACTGTCTCGCATCAAAGAATATCCAGAAATAATGTTCATGCTTAACGCTGGCACCAAATAACTATTATTTTGGTCTAAAACTAATCCCGAAGGTAGATGTAGAGGTAGCGTGTCGACGGCGATCATATCGACTTTGGAACCATTTCCCACACGCATCGTCACCTTGTCCTTAGCTAGTCTTCGCTTAATCCGTAGTCCCTATTTCGAGTTCCAAATATTAGCAACAGAACCAATATCAAATACCCAGGTGCTACTGCGAGCTCTAGTAGGTAGACATCAAGAAAATGTATATCACATATACCTTTGTTCACCTTGCCATCCTTCTTACCCGCCAAATACTTGGGGCAGTTCCGCTTCCAGTGTCTAGTCCCTTTGTAGTAGAAGCACTCAGTCTCAGGCTTAGGTCCAGACTTGGGTTTCTTCTCTTGAGCAGCAACTTGTTTGCAGTTCTTCTTGAAGTTCCCTTTCTTCTTCCCTTTACCCTTTTTCTTGAAATCGGTGGTCTTGTTGACCATCAACACTTGATGCTCCTCTTGATTTCTACCTCTGCAGCCTTTAGCATTGCGAAGAGCTTGGGAATCCTCTTATCCATCCCTTGCATATTATAGTTCATCAAGAAGCTCTTGTAGCTTGGTGGCAATGATTGAAGAACTCTGTCAATGACACTATCAACCGAAAGATTAACTCCTAGCTGAGTCAAGTGATTATGGTACCCAGACATTCTGAGTATATGTTCACTGACAGAACTATTCTCCTCCATCTTACAGCTGTAGAACTTATTGGAGACTTCATATCTCTCAATCCGGGAATTTGCTTGAAATATTAACTTCAACTCCTGGAACATCTCATATGCTCTATGACGTTCAAAATGTCATTGAAGTCCCGATTCTAAGCCGTAAAGCATGGCACACTGAACTATTGAGTATTCATCAGCTTTGCTCTGCCAGACGTTCATAACATCTGGCGTTGCTCCTGCAGCGGGTTTGGCACTCAGCGATGCTTCCAGGACATAATACTTCTATGCAGCAATGAGGATAATCCTCAAGTTACAGACCTAGTCCGTGTAATTGCTATCATCATCTTTGAACTTTGCTTTTTCAAGGAATGCATTAAAATTCAATGGAACAACAGTACGTGCCATCTATCTACAATAACATAGACAAGCAAAACACTATCAGGTACTAAGTTCATGATAAATTTAAGTTCAATTAATCATATTACTTAAGAACTCCCACTTAGATAGACATCCCTCTAATCATCTAAGTGATCATGTGATCCATATCAACTAAACCATAACCGATCATCACGTGAAATGGAGTAGTTTTCAATGGTGAACATCACTATGTTGATCAGATCTACTATATGATTCACACTTGACCTTTCGGTCTTAGTGTTTCGAGGCCATATCTGCATATGCTAGGCTCGTCAAGTTTAACCTGAGTATTCTACGTGTGTAAAACTATCTTATACCCGTTGTAGATGAACGTTGAGCTTATCACACCCGATCATCATGTGGTGTCTCGGCACGACGAACTTTGGCAACAGTGCATACTTAGGGAGAACACTTTTACCTTGAAATTTAGTGAGAGATCATCTTATAATGCTACCGTCAAACAGAGCAGAATAAGATGCAAAAAGGATAAACATCACATTCAATCAATATAAGTGATATGATATGCCCGTCATCATCTTGTGCCTTTCATCTCCATCTCCAAAGCACCGTCATGATCACCATCGTCACCGGTGCGACACCTTGATCTCCATCGTAGCATCGTTGTTGTCTCGCCAACTATTGCTTCTACGACTATCGCTACCGCTTAGTGATACAGTAAAGCAATTACAGGGCGATTGCATTGCATACAATAAAGCGACAACCAGATGGCTCCTGCTAGTTGCCGATAACTCTGTTACAAAACATGATCATCTCATACAATAAATATAGCATCATGTCTTGACCATATCACATCACAACATGCCCTGCAAAAACAAGTTAGACGTCCTCTATTTTGTTGTTGCAAGTTTTACGTGGCTGCTACGGGCTGAGGAAGAACCGTTCTTACCTACGCATCAGAACCAAAATGATAGTTCGGCAAGTTAGTGCTGTTTTAACCTTCTCAAGGACCAGGCATAGCCACACTTGGTTCAACTAAAGTTGGAGAAACTGACACCCACCAGCCACCTGTGTGCAAAGCACGTCGGTAGAACCAGTCTCACGTAAGCGTACACGTACTGTCGGTCCAGGCCGCTTCATCCAACAATACCGCTGGACCAAAGTATCACACGTTGGTAAGCAGTATGACTTGTATCGCCCATAACTCACTTGTGTTCTACTCGTGCATATAACATCTATGCATAAACCTGGCTCGGATGCCACTGATGGGGAACGTAGTAATTTCAAAAAATTTCCTACGCACACGCAAGATCATGGTGATGGATAGCAACGAGATGGGAGAGTGTCGTCTACGTACCCTCATAGACCGTTAAGAGGAAGCGTTATAACAACGCGGTTGATGTAGTTGTACGACTTCACGATCGATCGATCCTCAGCACCGAACGTACGGCACCTCCGCGTTCAGCACACGTTCAGCTCGGTGACGTCCTGTGAACTCACGATCCAGTAGAGCTCAGGGAAGAGTTTCGTCAGCACGACGGCGTGGTGACGATGTTGATGAAGCTACCGACGCAGGGCTTCGCCTAAGCACCATTATGATATAACCGAGGTGGATTATGGTGGAGGGGGGCACCGCACACGGCTAAGAGATCAATAGATCAATGGTTGTGTCTATGTGGTGCCCCCTGCCCCTGTATATAAAGGAGCTAGGGGAGGCGGCCGGCCAAGGAGGAGGGCGCGCCAAGGGGGGAGTCCCTCTTTTCCTAGTTGGAGTAGGAGAGGAGAAGGAAAGGAGAGAAGAGAGAAGGTAAGGGGGGCGCCCCCCTCCTTGTCCAATTCAGACTAGAGGGGGAGGGGGTGCGCGGCTGCCCTTGGCCGCCCCTCCTCTTCTCCCACTAAGGCCCATTAGGCCCAATATACTCCCCAGGGGTTCCGGTAACCCCCCGATACTCCGGTAAATGTCCGAAACCTCCCGGAACATTTCCGGTATCCGAACATAGTCATCCAATATATCGATCTTTACGTCTCTACCATTTCTAGACTCCTCATTATGTCCGTGATCATATCCGGGACTCCGAACTACCTTCGGTACATCAAACACAAAAAGTCATAATACCGATCGTCACAGAACTTTAAGCGTGCGGACCCTACGGGTTCGAGAACTATGTAGACATGACCGAGACACGTCTCCGGTCAATAACCAATAGAGGAACCTGGATTCTCATATTGGTTCCTACATATTCTATGAAGATCTTTATCGGTCAAACCGCATAACACACAAACGTTCTTCCCTTTGTCATCGTTATGTTACTTGCCCGAGATTCGATCATCGGTATCTCAATACCTAGTTCAATCTCGTTACCGGCAAGTCTCTTTAATCGTTCCATAATGCGACATCCCGCAACTAACTCATTAGCCACATTGCTTGCAAGGCTTATAATGATGTGCATTATCGAGAGGGCCTAGAGATACCTCTTCGACTATCAGAGTGACAAATCCTATTCTTGATCTATGCCAGCTCCACGAACACCATCGGTGACACCTGTAGAGAACCTTTATAATCACCCAGTTACTTTGTGACATGTGGTAGCACACAAAGTGTTCCTCCGGTATTCGGGAGTTGCATAATCTCGTAGTCATAGGAACATGTATAAGTCATGACGAAAGCAATAGCAGTAAACTTAAACGATCAATTGTGTCGGTGTATAAAAGAAGGGGCGCACTTTTGAACCCCTTTACCGGTGCACGGATAGTCGGAGCAGAGCAGGGGAGGTGAAGCGAGGTAAAACCGAAGCCCAAGACAGCCAGAGTAACGCTAAGGCCAAGACCACAAAGAGCAGAGGGACGAAGCAGGGTCCCCCGGCAAGACCCTTGCCGGGGCAGCCTCAGCAGCCCCGGCAAGATCCTTGTCGGGGCAACTCGCCCCACACCAACAGAGCGAGCCACCTTTGAGCCCATAGTCTCCAACATCACGTTGGGCCAGGGCTCGGGAGGCACCTCCATAGTGGCATGCAGATCTTTGTGGAGACAAGGAACACTCAAGATCAGATGAGGATTAGAAGACGATGATGCTTGGCAAGATCCTTGCCGAGGAAGGCCACCAGACCCCCGGCAAGGTCCTCGCCGGGGACGACAGCGCGCCACGGCAAGACCCTTGCCGGGCCACCCAGCAAGGCCCTCACCGAGGACGCCAGCAGGGCCACTATCAGGTCCGCACTAACCAAGTCTCCACCGCCATTCACATGCAGTTGCTAGCCTAACCTACCAGGCAGGCACCTGCGTGGAAACATGCAGCTCCCAGGCCAACTCAGCAAGCGCCTGCGTGGCAGCATGCAGATCTTCGTGAAGGCTTTGCCACCGCACCACCCCAGCCGCCTGCCTGCCTACGTGGTGCTGCATGCGTCACTAGCCAGGGCACGTGTCGAAGCAAGGAGGAGCGGCGACGGACGGGACGGGCCTCGTCCCCGTCCCCGATAAAGTTAGGGGACACCTAAGCTACGCATTAAATGCATCTTGTCATGTAATACGAGCGATAAGCTCATAGCACTGTGCGCCTTTCCACCTCCTGTGTGCCACTGTGGCAGCCCCTTTCGACTATAAAAGGAGGCCCATGGCATACCGGAGAGGGATTCGGCCTTTTCGAACCACACACTCACCACAGCTAGTTCGAGAGCTCAAGAACTCTCTGAAATACACCCAACAAAGCAGGACTAGGGTTTTACGCATCCTCGCGACCCGAAGCTGGGTAAATGATCCTCGTGCTGGTTATTAATCCTGCTCTTCTCGCAACCCCGCGCCCTGGCAACCATAGTAGGGGTTCTTGTGATCCCATAGGTGTCGTTCCACACCGACATCTTTGGCGCGCCAGGTAGGGGGCGCAATTGTGAGAATCTGGTCTAGTAGCTAGCCTAGCATTTCTTTATCGCCATGGCTCCCAAGAAAAAGACGGCCATGGTGATCGGCTCGTCGGGGGCCGAACGACCCGAACCACTACGGGCGAGCAGTGGCCCGGTCGCGGACCGAACCCGGGCCGCGGTCCGCGAGCACCACCATCACCCTGGCAGTCAGAGCCTGGCGAACGGCGTCGTTCGCACGCCCGATGACCGGCCGCACGTCGCCAGATCCAAAGATAGAGCTGGGCCCCTGCAGGCGGCACAAGGCCCTCCAGGGGTGTCATTGTGCCACCTCCGGGCGGCGCAGCGACCTCCAAGACACCCATGCCGGCGACCTCTGCGCGCTCTTCCCATGGTGTGCGCGAAGAACAGGAGCACCACGCCGGGGGCCCTGGGCACCGCCGTGGGAAGAGCCCTGTGCGTCGTTCGCGGGATGAAGGAGTTCAGCATGCCCGCCGAAGTGCTGGCGAAATCGGCGCGCAGCCGCTGGGTCGTGGTGGAACTCCTTCTAACATGATTAGAAGTCGAAGTATGCCACGGTCCACGCAGCTAGCGCTGCCACCCACACCAGTGGAAGCTTTGGCGTGCGCGCAGCTGCTCCTCGACTTCCCTCCTGCCGCAGAGAAGCTCGATGAGTGGAGGGCTACCATCCGAAGCCTCATCGCTGTCACCAACAAAGATGATCCACGACCGGCGGGGCCCTCGGGGCGGCGCTCCACCGAGCCACCACATGCTGGCGCTGGGAGGACCGGGGGAGCTGTGGCCACGGTGCACTCTCCTCCTCCTCGCCAGCTGCCGCGGGCGTCTGCCCGTCATGATGACGCTTGTGATAACATCTCTATAGCGTCGTCCGACCCACGGACCCACCACAACCAGCGCCAAGTTCTTCGAGAACAAGCTCATGAAGATGCTCGGACCACTATTGAGTGCCGGCGTGATACACGCCACTAGTCAGACAAGCGGGCGGGGCCCACTATGGACTACCCAGCACCGGGGGGCTCCAGCGTCCTACCTTACGAGGTGGGCTGCCCGGCCTTTACCCGTGAGCTGCGACAATTCCAATGGCCGTCCCACCACACGTTCAAGCCCGACGTCGGCGAGAAGTACACTGGCAAGACCCATCCGTCCAAGTTCCTCAGCATCTACACCATCGCGATGCAGGCGGCCGGAGCTCGCGACGACAATGTGCTTGCCAATTATTTCCCACTGGCGCTAAAGCCCAATGTTATGTCTTAGTTGATGCACTTGCCGGCGGATTCCATTTCTTCTTGGTCGAATCTGTGCAATGAGTTTGTTGGCACCTTCACAGGAGGCCACCAAGCTCATGGCCAGGCCAGTGATCTGCATATCATTCCCCAGAAGGAAGGGGATACCCTGCGCAAGTACATCCAGAGATTCAGCCGGGTGCAGTACAACATCCCTGACGTTCATCCCGCCGCTGTGATCAGCGCGTTCCATCAGAACATGTGCAACCGCAAGATGCGCGAAGAGCTGGCAATGACCAAGGTTAAGGATGTGGCCGAGCTCTACGTTCTGGCCGACAGATGCGCCCAGGCTGAGGAGGGAAGGAAGTACCCTGGCGAAGACGCCTGTGCGGAAACTGACTCCACCGACGAAGACGCCGCTGTCACGACGAAGAAGGGACGGTGTCGCAATAGGAAACACAAAGGCAAGGCCGTGCTTGCCGTTGAAGGATCTGACGACACCAGCGCTGCCAAGAAGGTGAAGGCAGACGACCCCGGCAAGGAGATTGCCGTGTGCACCGCCTGCCGGGCCTTGGCGGCTACCGACAAGCCAGGAAGCTCCAGCAAGCAATACTGCAAGATCCACCGCACCAAGGGCCACGATCTCCAAAACTCCCGACAAGTCGAGCTACTTGCTAAGAAGCAAAAAGCTGAGTACGAGAGGCGGGACAAGGAGAAGGACCAGGATGGTGCCGAAGGATTCGGCAAGAAGCGTGGCGACCGAGGAGGCCGCCACGGCAAGGACAACCAGCAAGAGAGGCCTGCCCCGGGCCGTGACAAGAAACAAGAAGGCGATGCTCACGATGAGGATGACGAGTCCGGTGAGCAAGAGTTCCAGAAGGCTACAGAGGCCATGTGTGTCGATGGCGGTGCCTCGCTGCATACTTCTCACCGCCAGCTCAAGCAGTGGGTGCCTGAGATTACAGCAGCGGAGCCGTCGTTCGACGCTCAGAAGCCGCTGAAGTGGTCCATCATGCCCTCATCTTGGACGCCGAGGACCACCCTAACCGCACAACCGCGGTCGGGTGTTTGCCATTGTTGGTCTCACCAACAATATGCAACCTCAGGGTGAACAAGATGTTGGTTGATGGTGGGGCCGGCCTAAACTTGATCTCGCCTGTCGTGATCAAAAGATTGCAAATCCCTGATGGAGACCTCGAGGAAATGGGCACGTTTCAAGGGGTCAATCCGGGGAGGAGCCAGCCGAAGGGGAAGGTCACACTTCCCGTGACGTTTGGAGGGGAGTTGAACTACAGGACGGAAAGGATCATCTTCGACGTGGACGAGATCCCCTTGCCCTACAATGGGATCCTGGGCCGCTCGGCACTAGCCAAGTTCATGGCGGCATCACACTATGCCTACAACATGCTAAAGATGCCCGGGCCGTTGACCATCATCTCCGTCCCCTCCGACAAGAAGGACGCGCCAATTTGCGTCGACCAACTCTACCAGGAAGCTATTGCAGCAGCTACCATGAAGGCACCTGCTCCTACCACTGAAGGCCCGGGAGGGAAGAAGAAGCCCGGCAAGACCTCTCGCACCCACTCCGGCAAGCGCACCTCCTTGGAGCGTTGTGCTACCGTCGAGGATGTGCCAGAGAGCTCTACCGGCAAGAACAAGAAATCCAGAGCTGAGCTGCTGCAAACCAAGAAGGTGTCTGTCAGGGAGGATGGCACGGGAGGGGCCTTCACCATAGGCTCCACCCTCGACACCAAATAAGAAGGCGCGCTCGTCACCTTCCTGCGGGTG
The DNA here is from genome assembly GCF_002162155.2 of Triticum dicoccoides. Lineage (NCBI taxonomy): Eukaryota > Viridiplantae > Streptophyta > Magnoliopsida > Poales > Poaceae > Triticum > Triticum dicoccoides. The sequence continues at coordinate 615,930,154 of NC_041392.1, forward strand.
AATGTCAACGTGTTTGCGTGGCAAGCATCCGACGTCCCCGTTGTTCCCAGGGAGGTGATTGAGCACCACCTAGCCGTCTGTCCTCATGCGCGGCCCGTCAAGCAGAAGGTCAGAAAGTAGGCTCTGGAGAGGCAGGAGTTCATCACAAAGGAGATAAGGAAGTTGGAAGCTGCAGGTTTGGTGAGAGGAGTGCTCCACCCGATGTGGTTGGCCAATCCGGTAGTGGTGCGCAAGGCAAATGGGAAGTGGAGGCTATGTATTGACTACACATATATCAATAAGGCTTGTCCTAAGGAACCCTTCCCTTTGCCGCGCATTGACTAGATTGTCGACTCCATGGCCGGGTGTGATCTGTTGTCATTCCTCGACGCCTACTCGGGCTACCACCAAATCTTCATGACAAGAGAAGATGCAGAGAAGACAACATTCATCACCCCATGTGGTACGTATTGCTTTTTGCGGATGCCTTTTGGGTTGAAGAGTGCTGGCTCGACGTTTGCAAGAGCAGTCCAAATTGGTTTTGAACCCCAGCTCCATAGAAATATGGAAGCATACATGGATGACATAGTCGTCAAGACCAAAGACGAGGCAACTCTTGTGCAAGATCTAGAAGAGAAATTTGCCAACCTTCGCAAGATCAACATCAAGCTGAACCCTGAGAAGTGTGTCTTCAGCGTTCCGTCCGGCAAGCTTCTCGGGTTCTTTGTGTTGCAGCGCGGGATCAAGGCAAACCCAGACAAAATCAAGGCTATTGAGTAGATTGAGGCGCCCAAGCGGATCAGGGATGTGCGTCGGCTCAACGGCTGCATCACCGCCATGAGCCGCTTCATCTCTAAGTCCGCCGAGCGTGCCCTTCCTTTCTTCAAAATCATGAAGAAGGCAGACCCAATGGAGTGGACCCCAGAAGCAGAGGCAACATTGCAGGATCTGAAGAAATACCTTTCCTCCACACCAATACTGGTTGTGCCTAAACCACAAAAGCCGTTGCTGCTGTATCTGGCAGCGACGAATCAAGTGGTCAGTGCCACACTGGTGGCACAGAGGGAGGTCGACGAGGAGGCAGTGACGATGGCAGAACCAGCGGATGGCAAGCCAAAGATTCCCCTGGCAGGGCCTGGTGCCGGCAAGGCGAGGCCCCGGCAGAATCTGATGCCACCAAGGCAGTGCCCGCACAGTCGAGTGGGGTGGTGCAGAAGAAGATGATGCAGCACCCGGTTTACTTTGTCAGCCCCCTCTTGCAGGGAGCTAGATCGAAGTACTCCGATGTGCAGAAATTGCTCTTCGGCCTCCTTATGGCCTCGAGGAAGCTGCATCATTACTTCCAAGCCCACGAGATCACTGTCGTCACCCGCCTCCCATTGCAACGGATACTGCATAACCTAGATGCAACTGGAAGGATTGTGGAATGGGCCTTGGAGTTATCAAGTTTCGATTTGAAGTTTGAAAGTACCTCGACAATCTAGAGCAGAGTCTTGGCGGAGTTCATTGCAGAATGGACCTCAACGCCTGACGAAGAAGTCCAGGAGACCACTCTCCCCGGCAAGGAAGCAGACCGCGACTGGATCATGTACTTTGATGGGGCTTTCTCGCTGCAAGGCGCCGGTGCCGGTGTGCTGCTCGTCGCACCCACTGGAGAACACCTCAAGTACGTGATCCAGATGCACTTCCCCAGGGAGATGTCCACCAACAACACTGCTGGGTACGAGGGATTGCTCGCCGATCTCAGGATCGCGGCAGACCTCAGGGTTAAGAAGCTCATCGTCAGGGGTGACTCGCAGCTTGTTGTTAGGCAGGTCAACAAGGATTACCAGAGCCCATTGATGGAGGCCTACGTAGATGAGGTCAGAAAGCTGGAGGAGCGCTTTGACGGCATCCAAGCGGAGCACGTCCCCCGAGCGGAGAACGACATCGCCGATTACCTGTCAAAGCGTGCTGCATTCAAGATACCTGTGGAGCCGGGTACCTTTTTGCTCCGTTTAACTCATCCATCTGTCGAACCATCAACAAAGCAGAACAAGCGGAGGAAGTCAGGTCCCGGCAAGTACCTTCCCGCCGAGCCCCCTGGGACGGCCGACAAGGATGTTGCCGTGCACACTGAGCCTGCCCAAGAGCAACTGGCTCCGGCAGGGCGTCAAGCCCTCACCGTAGAGACAACCGCTTCCATGGAAAAAGAGATGCCTTTGGTCCTTGCCGTCGAGCCCCAAGCTCCGGCATGGGCACAACATACCGTCCAATTCCTCCAAACAGGGGAGCTTCCTGAGGAGCAGGAAGAAGCGGAGAAAGTAGCCTGTCAGTCCGCCCTATACCAGTTCGTCGATGACGTCCTGTACAGGAGAAGGCCGAACAGTGTGAAATTGAAGTGAATCCCCCGGGAGGAAGGACTGGAGCTGTTGGCTCCCACATAGGGTCAAGGGCCTTTGTCGGCAAGGCGTTCCGGCAAGGTTTCTTCTGGCCCACCGCCCTCCAGGATGCGACGACACTGGTAACCAAGTGTGAAGCGTGTCAGTTCCATTCAAAGAAGCTTCATCAACCAGCTCAAGCCCTTCAAACAATCCCTCTCTCCTGGCCATTCTCTGTCTGGGGGCTCGATATACTAGGCCCTTTCCCCCGCGCTTTCGGGGGCTTTGAGTACTTGTATGTTGTAATCGATAAGGTCACAAAGTGGCCGGAAGTGGAAGCAGTGAGAAAGGTTTCTGCTCAATCAGCCGTTAAGTTCTTCAAGGGACTGGTCTGCCATTTTGGTGTGCCAAACAGAGTCATCACTGACAACGGCACGCAGTTCACAAGCCAAACCTTCATGCAATACATTCAAGACCTCGGTAGCAAGGTCTGTTTTGCTTCCGTGGCACACCCACGCAGCAACGGCCAAGCGGAGAGGGCAAATGCGGAAGTGTTGTGAGGCCTAAGAATGAAGACCTTTGACAAACTGCACAAGAGTGGAAGGTGCTGGATTGATGAGTTGTCGACGATTCTTTGGTCGATCAGGACGATGCCAAATCGAGCCACCGGACAGACACCCTTTGCCCTAGTATATGGGGCGGAGGCAGTCCTCCCCACGGAACTCATATACGGGTCACCTCGAGTGCTCGCTTATGATGAGCTTGAGCAAGAGTAGTTCCGGCAAGATGACGCAATGCTCCTTGAGGAAGATCGTCTTCGGGCAGCTGTGAGAGCAGCACGCTACCAGCAAGCCATGAACCGCTACCATAGCCGCAAGGTTCATGCCCGAAGCTTTGAGGAAGGCGACCTTGTTCTTCGGCCCGTTCAGTCGACCAAGAATTCCAACAAGTTGACGCCAAAGTGGGAAGGCCCTTATCGGGTAATACGAGTCACCAGGCCTGGCGCAGTCCGCCTGGAGACCGAAGATGCTGTCCCAGTGATTAACTCCTGGAACATCGAGCATCTTCGCAAGTTTTACCCATAAGGCGCGGCTTGGCGGGCCTCCCGGCAAGCCACCTTTTGTTCAATCTTTGCCGACAAGGCATATAACCCTTTGTACAAAGCCAGGCGCAGACCCTGAGCGTAAATAAATGAAGCGCTGGTGCCCTAAGTTATAGCATGCATGCTAGGTCGAGTCTCTTCCTTGGTTAGGGTTGATAGTGCTTAGCAGCGACTAACCCCTAGCCTAGAGGTCGAGTGCGCGTCTATCTGTTTCTTTTCTGTCCTCCTTTGGTTCACAAGGAACATGAGCATTTCTGCTGAGCTACTTGGAAGAAAGGAAATGGACCTGCGTCCCGACCCCGACAAACCAGAGTTGCTGGGGGCTGCAAGCGCAAGGATCCAACAGCGGCAAGACAAGGTTGCCGGGGGATGTAGATCCAGATAAGTCTTTCATTCTCTATCATGCATTTCGGAACGGAACTGGGATATGTGAAACCTCATTTTATTTCTAGGCCACCGTGCTCCCCTTTTCTATACACAAGGATTATCTCCTGGGCCTGGATTTGGTTGTAGTCGCGGTGGCAAGGGAGTAGAACGAGGAGCCTAAGCCCGCTTCATCCCTGCCTCCGCCAAGGGCGCGAGAATGGTCGAGCAAAGTGGGGGGACGGCAAGGCCTGTTGCCAGGTGAAAACGTTTATCTTAAATAGTAACAAGGATTCGCTCCTTGTCGCGGGGTCTACCCATGAATGAAAAACCCGGCAAACATCCCTTTTTCATTAAAAGCATGCCACCTAGGTACAGTCCGTACGGAATGAAAAACATGAACAAGGGGGATTACAAGCTTTAAATTTAACAAGGCCCGAAAGCTTACAGTTTAAAAAAAGAGATAAGATTCCCGTGATCCCTTTCTTGTCCCTCTCCTCAGGAGGTAGGTCAAGGAGGCGAAGGGGCAAAAGGGGTGCCTAGACAAGCTACGAGCAGCAGAAAGCACCAAGAGAACACCTCGGTGGCCGCCCATGGGTGGGCCGGTGATGACGGTGCCGGGAAAGGAGCTGGAAGACGAGGCGGCAGGACCGGCAATACGCGATGATGGCATCGGTGCCCGCATACTCCGAGTTGACGGCCTTGCCACCCACCCTCTTCCTCTTTCGTAGCCTCCCAACGCCAGCCGCCCAAGAAGACGGCCCCGAGAAGTTCAAGGAGCTGGCCCCGCCCCCGGAAAAACTCTGTCAGAGGAGCGGCCAGGTGCAGATGCTGCTGCTGCCGCACCCGCCCAGGCGCGGGGCGTCCAACGCCTAGTCGGACTCGTCCCCGTCATCTGCCCCGCTGTTCTCCTCATCACTTCCGCTCAAGGAAGGGCTTCCATCATCGGAATCTTCATCGGAGGAGCTCTCCACGCAGCACTTCAGGCGAGTCCTGAAGTCTCCGAAGACCTTCACGGAGACCAGGCCATCCTCCATTAATTCAAAGTAGAGGACGAGCCCCGCCGTCAGGCATAGGATGCAAGCGAACGTCTTCCATCCACGACGGAGGTACATGACCCGAGGAGCCAGGAAGTCGATGTCGACCCGCGTGCCCCCATTCCCACAGCCCCTCATGTGCAGTATGAGGGATTGGGGCGGGTCACGCTCCATCTCCCGAGCAAATGGGGCAGGAAGATGAAGACAGCGACACGGAGGCCGGTGCAACCTGATGAAGAACTCGCGGGGCTGGTCTCCAACATGGCCTTCCATCGAAAAAGGCATAATTGGCGGGGGCGAAGCTGGCGCGCCGCCCCGTCCTCCTCTTCCCCGAGCACTACGACCTCTGCCTCGGCCTCGCCCACGACCTCGCCCCCTCCCCCTTCCCCTTGCGGCCGGTTCCACCACCGCGGGCTCAGGAGGGGGAGGGACACGTTGTCAAGCGGCGACCCTCGTCGCCACCGACGAAGGACTAGGATTCCCTTTCTCCATGGCGAGTGAAAGGAAGTAGGAGGAGATAGATGATAGAAGAGTGCGGGATGCCATTCCCCCCTTTCCCCTCCTTATAAAGGGGAGGGGTCGGGGCTCGGCCGCCCCCCTCAGCCAGTCCAGCCACTAGAGGCGCGGGGAATGAAGACCGACCCGCTGTCCCAACCAGCGATGGCCCGGTTTCCCGCCTCCACCTCTTGCCACCCCATGCGCATGGAGGACGTGTGGTGAACGTGCATAATCGAGGGGACGGGTGAAGCGACCTCTCCCCACCCCATGATCGTGGGGTGTTGACGCCTTGAAGACCGCAACCCGTCCCCGCGCAGTAAATAAGCCACGCCTCCATGCCTTCCTCCTTTCATGGGGAAGGCCCGAGCTGCCCATTTACTGCAATGTGATGCATGCGTGCAGGAACCGCCCCACGCATGCCGCCCATGTCACGCGCGCCCCTCCACGCCACGCCACGCCGCGCGCGGTCATGGGAAGCGCAGCGTGCAAAAAGTTTTACCGCGGTAAAAACCGCCCCGCCTGCCCACGCACCGTTTTTGGGCCTGGCCCAACAACGTGTCGCGCTTATGTATGACCCAGGCCCGGGGGCTCCTGTCGGTGTACAAAAGAAGGGGTGCCCTTTTGTACCCCTTTACCGGTGCACGGATAGTCGGAGCCACACCCGCGGACACACCAAGCAGAGCAGGGGAGGTGAACCGTGGTAAAACCGAAGCCCAAGACAGCCAGAGCAACGCCAAGTCCAAGACCACAAAGAGCAGAGGGACGAAGCAGGTTCCCCCGCCAAGACCCTTGCCGGGGCAGCCTCAGCAGCCCCAGCAAGACCCTTGCCGGGGCAGCTCGCCCCACACCAACAGAGCGAGCCACCCTTGAGCCCATAGTCTCCAACATCATGTTGGGCCAGGGCTCGGGAGGCACCTCCATAGTGGCATGCAGATCTTTGTGGAGACAAGGAACACTCAAGATCAGATGAGGATTAGAAGACGACGATCCTCGGCAAGATCCTTGCCGAGGAAGGCCACCAGACCCCCGGCAAGGTCCTTGCCGGGGACGATAGCGCGCCACGGCAAGACCCTTGCTGGGCCACCCGGCAAGGCCCTCATCGAGGACGCCAGCAGGGCCACTACCAGGCCTCCACCAACCAAGCCTCCACCGCCGTTCACATGCAGCTGCCAGCCCAACTAGCTTGGCAGGCACCTGCGTGGCAACATGCAGCTCCTAGGCCAACTCAACGAGCGCCTACGTGGCGGCATGCAGATCTTCGTGAAGGCTTTGCCACCGCGCCACCCCAGCTACCTGCCTGCCTACATGGCGCCACATGTGTCACTAGCCAGGACGCGTGTCGAAGCAAGGAGGAGCGGCGACGGACGGGATGGGCCTCGCCCCCGTCCCCGATAAAGTTAGGGGACTCCTAAGCTACGCTTTAAATGTGTCTTGTCCTGTAATACAAGCGATAAGATCATAGCACTGTGCGCCTTTCCACCTCCTGTGTGCCACTGTGGTAGCCCCTTTCGACTATAAAAGGAGGCCCATGGCATACTGGAGAGGGATTCGGCCTTTTCGAACCACACACTCACCACAGCTAGTTCGAGAGCTCAAGAACTCTCTGAAATACACCCACCAAAGCAGGACTAGGGTTTTACGCATCCTCGCGGCCCGAACCTGGGTAAACGATCCTCGTGCTGGTTACTAATCCCGCTCTTCTCGCAACCCCGCGCCCCGGCAACCGTAGTAGGGGTTCTTGTGATCCCATAGGTGTCGTTCCACACCGACAAAGTGCTAAGCTAACGAAATGGGTCAAGTCAATCACATCATTCTCCTAATGATGTGATCCCATTGATCAAATAACAACTCATGTCTATGGCTAGGAAACTTAACCATGTTTGATCAATGAGCTAGTCAAGTAGAGGCACACTAGTGACATTATGTTTGTCTATGTATTCGCACATGTATTATGTTTCCGGTTAATACAATTCTAGCATGAATAATAAACATTTATCATGAAGTAAGGAAATAAATAATAACTTTATTATTGCCTCTAGGGCATATTTCCTTCAGGGGCACCCTAGAACACACAAGTTGACATTGTTCTTAGCCGTTTGCGGTGCCCCCCTCCACCCTAATCCACCTCAGTAATATCGTCGTAGTGCTTAGGTGAAGCCCAGCGTCGGTAGCATCATCATCACTATCATCACGCCATCGTGCTGACGAAACTCTCCCTCGAAGCTCTCCTGGATCGGAGTTCGTGGGACGTCACCGAGCTGAACATGTGTTGAACTCGAAGATGACGTACGTTCGGTACTTGGATCAGTCGGATTGTGAAGACGTACGACTACATCAACCGCGTTCTCATAATGCTTCTGCTTATGGTCTATGAGGGTACGTGGACGACACTCTCTCCTCTCATTGCTATGCATCACCATGATCTTGCATGTGCGTAGGATTTTTTTGAAATTAATGCGTTCCCCAACAGTGGCATTCAAGCCAGGTTTATGCGTAGATGTTATATGCACGAGTAGAACATAAGGAGTTGTGGGCGTGGGTATATGCATATTGCTTGCTGTCACTAGTTGATTCTTGATTCAGCAACATTGTTGGATGAAGCGGCCCAGACCGAGATTACGCGTACGCTTACGCGAGACTGGTTCTACCGACGTGCTTTGCACACAGGTGGCTAGTGGGTGTCTGTTTCTCCAGCTATAGTTGAATCGGATTCAATGAACAGGGTTCTTTCTGAAGATCAAAAAGCAATCACTCTACCGCGTTGTGGTTTTTTGATGCGTAGGTAAGAACGGTTCTTGCTCAGCCCGTAGCAGCCACGTAAAACTTACAACAACAAAGTAGAGGACGCCTAACTTGTTTTTGTAGGGCATGTTGTGATGTGATATGGTCAAGACATGATGCCAAATTTTATTGTATGAGATGATCATGTTTTGTAGAACAGTTATCGGCAACTGGAAGAAGCCTTATGGTTGTCTCTTTATTGCATAAGATGCAAGCTCCATACAGTTGCTTTACTTTATCGCTATGAGATAGCAATAGTGGCAAGAGTAATAGTTGGTGAGACGACCATGTGATGACACGTTGATAGAGATCAAGATGATGGCGATCATGGTGTCATGCCGGTGACGATAGAGTTCATGACGGTACTTTGGAGATGGAGATCAAAGGCGCAAGATGATCATGGCCATATCATGTCACATATTTTGATTGCATATGATGTTTATCCTTTATACATCTTATTTTGCTTAGTTCAACGGTAGCATTATAAGATGATCTCTCACTAAATTTCAAGGTATTTGTGTTCTACCTAAGTATGCACCGTTGCGACAGTTCCTCGTGCTGAGACACCACATGATGATCGGGTGTGATAAGCTCTACGTTCACATACAACGGGTCCAAGCTAGTTTTGCACGCACAGAATACTCCGGTTAAAGTTGGCGAGCCTAGCATATGCAGATATGGCCTCGGAACACTGGACACCGAAAGGTCGAGCGTGAATCATATAGTAGATATGATCAACATAGTGATGTTCACCATTGAAAACTACTCCATCTCACGTGATGATCGGACGTGGTTTAGTTAATTTGGATCACATGATCATTTGGATGACTAGAGGGATGTCTATCTAAGTGGGACTTCTTAAGTAATATGATTAATTGAACTTTAATTTATCATGAACTTAGTCCTGATAGTATTCACATAACTATGTTGTAGATCAATAGCTCGCGATGTAGCTCCCTGTTTATTTTTGATATGTTCCTAGAGAAAATAAGTTGAAGTATGTTAGTAGCAATGATGCGGACTAGCTTCGTGATCTAAGGATTATCCTCAATGCTGCATAGAAGAATTATGTCCTTGATGTACCGCTAGGTGATGGACCTATTACAGGAGCAAATGCAGACGTTATGAACGTTTGGCAAGGTCGATATGATGACTACTTGATAGTTTAGTGCACCATGCTTTACGGCTTAGAATCGGGGCTTCAAAGACGTTTTGAATGCCACGGAGCATATGAGATGTTCCAAGAGTTGAAATTAGTATTTCAGACTCATGCCCATGTCGAAAGGTAAGAGACCTTTGACAAGCACTTTGCCTACAAGATGGAGGAGAATAGCTCAGCTAATGAGCATGTGCTCAGAATGTCTGAGTACTACAATAACTTGAATCAAGTGGCAGTTAATCTTCCAGATAAGATAGTGATTGACAGAGTTCTCTAGTCACTATCACCAAGTTACCAGAACTTCGTGATGAACTATAATACGCAAGGGATAACGAAAACGATTCCCAAGCTCTTCGTGATGCTAAAATCGATGAAGGTAGAAATCAAGAAAAGCATCAAGTGTTGATGGTTGACAAGACCACTAGTTTCAAGAAAAGGGCAAAGGGAAGAAGGGGAACTTCAAGAAGAACGACAAGCAAGTTGCTACTCAAGTGAAGAAGCCCAAGTCTAGACCTAAGCCTGAGACTAAGTGCTTCTACTCCAAAGGGACTGGTCACTGGAAATAGAACTGCCCCAAGTATTTGGCGGATAAGAAGGATGGCAAAGTGAACAAAGGTATATTTGATATACATGTTATTGATGTGTACTATACTAGTGTTTATAGCAACCCCTCAGTATTTGATACTAGTTCAGTTGCTAAAGATTAGTAACTCGAAACAGGAGTTGCAGAATGAACAGAGACTAGTTAATGGTGAAGTGACAATGTGTGTTGGAAGTGGTTCCAAGATTGATATGATCATCATTGCACACTCCCTATACTTTCGGGATAAGTGTTGAACCTAAATAAATGTTATTTGGTGTTTGCGTTAAGCATGAATATGATTTGATCATGTTTATTGCAATACGGTTATTCATTTAAAGTCAGAGAATAATTGTTGTTCTGTTTACATGAATAAAACCTTCAATGGTCATACACCCAAGGTGAATGGCTTATTGAATCTCGAACGTAGTGATACATATATTCATAATATTAAAGCCAAAAGATGCAAAGTTAATAATGATAGTGCAGCTTATTTGTGGCACTGCCATTTAGGTCATATTGGTGTAAAGCGCATGAAGAAACTCCATGCTGATGGGCTTTTGGAATCAATTGATTATGAATCATTTGATGCTTGCGAACCATGCCTCATGGGCAAGATGACTAAAACTCCGTTCTATGGAACAATGGAGCAAGCAACTGACTTATTGGAAATTATACATACTGATGTATGAAATCCGATGAGTGTTGAGCCTCACGGCGGGTATCGTTATTTTCTGACCTTCACAGATGATTTGAGTAGATATGGGTATATCTACTTGATCAAACATAAGTCTAAAACATTTGAAAAGTTCAAAGAATTTCAGAGTGAAGTGGAAAATCACCGTAACAAGAAAAAAAGTTTCTACGATCTAATCATGGAGGAGAATATTTGAATTATGAGTTTGGTCTTCATTTGAAACAATGCGGAATAGTTTCGCAACTCATGCCACCCGGAACACCACAGCGTAATGGTGTGTCTGAACGTCGTAATCATGCTTTACTAGATATGGTGTGATCTATGATGTCTCTTACCGATTTATCACTGTTATGTTGGGGTTATGCATTAGAGACAAGCTACATTCACATTAAATGGGGCACCATCTAAATCCGTTGAGACGAAACCATATGAACTTTGGTTTGGCTAGAAACATAAGCTGTCATTTCTTAAAGTTTGGGGCTGCGATGCTTATGTGAAAAAGTTTCAACCTAATGAAGCTCGAACCCAAATCGGAGAAATGTGTCTTCATAGAATACCCAAAGGAAATTGTTGGGTACACCTTCTATCACAGATCCGAAGGCAAGATCTTTGTTGCTAAAAGTGGATCCTTTCTAGAGAAGGAGTTTGTCTTGAAAGAAGTGAGTGGGAGGAATGTAGAACTTGATGAGGTAATTGTACCTTCTCCCGAATTGGAAAGTAGTTCATCACAGAAATCCGTTCTAGTGATTCCTATGCCAATTAGTGAGGAAGCTAATGATGATGATCATGAAACTTCAGATCAAGTTACTACCGAACCTCGTAGGTCAACCAGAGTATGGTCCGCACCAGAGTGGTATGGTAATCCTGTTCTGGAAGTCATGTTATTTGACCATGACGAACCTACGAACTATGAGGAAGTGATGATGAGCCCAGATTCCGCAAAATGGCTTGAAGCAATGAAATCTGAGATGGGATCCATGTATGAGAACAAATATGGACTTTGGTTGACTTGCCCGATGATCGGCAGGCCATAGAGAATAAATGGATCTCCAAGAAGAAGACTGACGCTGATGGTAATGTTACTGTATACAAAGCTCGACTTGTTGCAAAAGGTTTTCGAAACACTACTAGGAAAAGGGCTATAGCTAATATGGACATTAATGGCGCACCATATATGTGGTGCGCCACTGCTATATAGCAGTGGTGCACCAGATATTGGTGCGCCATTAGTGTCCTCATTACTAATGGCGCACCAGACACACGGTGCGCCATTACTAGCAAATTTTATTTTTTTATTTTCCCAAAACTATTAATGGCGCACCAGGGCATAGTGCGCCATTACTAGTTTTAACTAGTAATGGTGCACCACACGCTCTGTGTGCCACTACTAACAATTTTTTTACCTTTTTTTCAAAACTAGTAATGGCGCACCTTTGTGAAGTGCGCCATTACTAGTTCAAACTAGTAATGGTGCACCACAACCACGGTGCGCCACTACTAACATTTTTTTTGCAAAACTAGTAATGGCACACCCCTAACTGGTGCGCCATTAGTAACCAGGGTTACTAATGGTGCATTTTTAGGTGGTGCGCCATTAGTAACCTGAGACCAGCTAGGTATTTTGGACAGCCACCTACCACACTCACTTTCCCCACTTCATTCTCCCCACCTCCTCCTCCAAGCTTGTCTTGGCTACCTCCTCCTCCTCACCTCATTTGCACCATAGATTCACCCAAATTAAGTGGTTAAATTACCTTTTTTGATAGGTAAGTAAGGGGAAAGCTTTCTTTATGTTGTAGATCTACTTTTTTCTCCCTTCAACAACGTGCACATGCACTTTTTATGGCCTAGATAGATCTATGTATGTTTGTGGTGTTGCATATGTTTGTGGTGTTGCATATATGTTTGTGTTTGCAGGTACCGGTATTTGAAATGCGATAGTTGCCAATATTTTGCCGGAATGTTGATTCATTTCCGTTTCGGCGAGAATTTGGCACTATGCATTCCTTTTGGTCCTATTTTTAGGCAAAGTCATGCCAAATTTTTTCTTGGTTCTAAAATATTGTTTTGCTCTACCCCACAGGTGACCATGGTCCGCACGATGAACGAAGGCATCATGAATAGGTTTTTGAGCTCCACGAAGGCCGAGATGCTTCAAAAGAACGAGACAGAGATAAGATGTCCGTGTTGAAGATGCAAGCTGAAGAGCCTTATTGCAGACCCGGATTCTGGACAGGTGCGGGACCACCTGCTCTTGCGTGGTTGCATGGATGGCTATCGGTGGCAAGGTAATGAAGATGACTATGAAGTCATCCATGGGGGCCAGGCAAGAAATGAGGAAGGGCAGCAAGACAACCACTGTGGCGAGGGCGGGCGAGCAGACGAAGAATCTCAAGGACATGATCACGACAGTGATGCTATACACAGTCATCATGTAGAAGATACCGGACATGATGATGAGGAAGATCAAGACGAAGGGCATGATCATGAAGATGAAGATGCCGGAGCAGACGATGATGGACCATCGATGGGCTGGGTGCAGGACCCTCATATTCAAGAGCTGCTTCTCAAGCAAACGGATAACGCAAGAGCTGCCGCCCGAGAGAAATCCAAGATGGATCAACTAGAGATTGACGCGGTTACTCCATTATATGGAGGATGCAGGCCCGAGGATACCCGCCTGAAAGTAACGCTCATCGCTCTGGAGATGAAGGTAAAACAAAAAATGACCGACGCAAGCTTCGACAAGAACATGTCATTCTGGCACGAATGTCTTCCCAAGGGGAACAAGTGCCTGACCAGTTTCGAGGAGGCGAAGAAAATCGTGTGTCCTCTGTATTTACCGCACGTGAAATACCATGTGTGCATGAACAATTGCATCATTTATCGAGACGAGCACGTGGAGTCTGCCTTATGTCCGGTGTGCGGCGTCACTCGATACAAGAAGAGGAAGAAAGCTCCTCGAAAAGTGGTGTGGTACTTTCCGATCACTCCTTGTCTGCAACAGTATTTCGTGGACCCTAAGCTAGCAAAGCTCCCGCGTTGGCACGCGGATAGGGAGGAGAAGAAGCAAGAAGATGACGGAAATGATCCGAAGATAAATAAAAAAGACAACATGCTGAGTCACCCTAAGGATGCGAGCCAGTGGCAAGCGTTGTACTTCGGACACCCAGAATTTGGGGCCGATCCAAGGAACATCATGCTGGGCGCGAGCACCGATGAAGTCAATCCGTTTGGCAGCCAGAGAAGCACATATAGTACCTAGCCTGTGTTTGTGTGGATGTATAACCTTCCCCCCTGGTTGTGCATGAAGAGTAAGTAATTCACATGAGTATGCTAATTGAAGGGCCAAAACAACCATGGAACGACATCAATCTGTATCTGGGCTACTGAAAGAGGAGCTAGACACACTGTGGAAAACACCAGCCAATACGTGGGACGCCGCAGAGAAAGAATATTTACCTATGAGAGCCGCACTGCTCACGACGGTGCATGACTATCTCGGTTACGGATATCTTGCGGGGCAGGTGGTCCACGGATTTTCTGGATGCATCAGGTGCATGGATGACACAACGTATCGCCAGCTAGATAGAGATCCCGGGTCTTTGAAAACCATGTTTATGGGACATCGAAGGTGGCTTCGCGATGATGACCCATGGAGAAAACGCAAGGATCTGTTCGATCGTGAAACCGAACCCCGAAGACGCCCGCGTACGAGGAGCGTCGAGGAAATAGACGAGCTGTTGAAAAATTGGAAAGATTGCCCACTGCCGGGAAAGAAGCAAAAGGCGCCAGAGCCGGGAAAGAAGCGAAAGGCGCCAGAGCCACTGCTGAAGCTATGGAAAACGAGGTCTATTTTCTGGGACTTGCCGTACTGGAAGATCCTCCATGTGCCTCACAGCCTTTATGTCATGCATATCACGAAGAACATGTGCGAGAGTCTACTTGGTACCCTGCTCAACATGCCAGAGAGGATCAAAGATGGGCCGAAAGCAAGGGCAGACTTGAAATCAATGGGCATCAGGGAGGAGCATCACGCTAATGATGATGATGAGGTGAAGCAGGACACGGAAAGTCATCACAAAGGCAAAAAGGCCAAGAAGACCGGAAATGACTACCCTCCCACGTGCTTCACTCTAAGTCAGGAGGAGATCGAGCAGTTTTTCACCTGCCTCGTAGGAGTAAAACTTCCTTACGGTTACGCGGGGAAGATAAGCAGATACCTAGACTCAGTGAAGTAGAAGTTGAGCGGGATGAAGTCTCACGACTATCACATGCTGATGACGCAGATACTTCCAGTTGCAATCCGTGGGATCATGTACGCGCACGTCCGTGAAATGCTATTTGGCCTATGCAAGTTTTTTGACGTCATCTCTTGGAATTCGGTTGGCGTGAGGCAAATCAGAAGGCTACAAGAAGAGATCGTGGTGATACTATGCGAGCTTGAGATGTACTTCTCGCCCGCATTCTTCGATGTTATCACTAGTAGAAAAAGGGGCTTTGGTTCGCCAGAAAAAAGAGCATTAATA
Source organism: Triticum dicoccoides (assembly GCF_002162155.2). Lineage (NCBI taxonomy): Eukaryota > Viridiplantae > Streptophyta > Magnoliopsida > Poales > Poaceae > Triticum > Triticum dicoccoides. The sequence continues at coordinate 615,945,239 of NC_041392.1, forward strand.
CCGGTTGCATTACGAACCGGGACTAATGTGAGCATTAGTCCCGGTTCAAGCGGCGAGGGCACGGTACAGGCATTACTCCCGGTTCAAATGGGACCTTTAGTCCCGGTTCGTGCCACGAACCGGTACTAAAGGTCTCAACCCCATTAGTACCAGTTCGTGCCACGCTGGGTGCGCCATTGGTATCACTGTTTTTATAAAAAAATATTACTGTTTCATATTCATATTCATTTTCTAAAAAATTATTAGATGCAACAAACAACTACAATAATAATAATAATAATAGTAATAATAAAATTACTAATGGCGCACCGCTGGGTGCTGCGCCATTGATATCCAAAAAAAGTTACTTATGGCACACCGCTAGGTGGTGCGCCATTGCTATCCCTCCCCCGACTAAAATCCCCAATCCCCAATCTCACATCTCTCTCAGCCCCCCCACTGCGCACCGCTGCCCCGACCCACTGCACCGCCGCCCCTACGTGCGCCGCCGCCCCCGCGCCCCCGCCGCAACTAGCATTGCCCTCCACCAGACCGCCCCCTCCGCCCCAAACCTTCCCACCG
>NC_041392.1:615946196-615990902 GCF_002162155.2 Triticum dicoccoides
TAGACCACTGCCGGTGTAGACCCCACCACTGCAGCTCCTCTGCTGCCCACAAGTCGCCGCGGCGCACCCCAACCATCCCGCCACCAACCCGCAACCATCCCACCGTCGACGGCCGCCCTCCAACCAAATCACCGACGCCATCGCCCCCCATCATGGTAGCCCCTCCACCATCCTCTGCCGCCCCAACAACCACTCCACTACCCCCGGCCACCACCGTCGTCGCCCCACTCCAGAGCAGCGCCGTCGAGCACCCGTTTCACAAGTAGCACCACCGTCGTTGCCGAGCCACTCCACCGGCAGCCACCATCCTCGCGTGGTTCCTCCTCGAGCAGGCCTCCCCGCAAGCATCACCGAGCACCAAGCCGTGGGAATGCCCCCTCCACACGCCCCTGAAGCAGCAAACCCTCGGCCCTCCTCTCCAGCGAGCAGATATGCATTCTCAACATCTTATCCCTGGACATACCTGCCTCCTGTAATTCAAGTGACAGTCTGACAAGTGACATTTTGTTGCAATTTCTGTTTTTTTGTTCTGAATGTGCAGCTACGCAATGTGTAGAAGTGGTATAGGCCTGTAGTTAGAACAAATCATCAATTTTTAAATACTTTGATCTAATAACAGCAAAAAGGCATGAGCCAGTCACATTTGAGGGTTCTTTGGTTACTAGCAACTAGCATTGCTAGATGAGTTCTTCTGTTATCTTGTGATAATTGTAGTAGATTATAGCTTGCTTCAGTTTGTCATCATAAGTTGGTTAATTAGATTTTAGATTTATAAGAAACAGGGTCACTAGGTGCACCCTATAGCTAGCAGCTCTTGATTGAGGAGATTATGTAGCCACCAACATTTGTGACTGAAGTTAGTCCACAGTTCACCTGGTCCTTAGTTGCCCATGAAAATGAAAAGTTTTGCTTGCTGTAACAAGGTTATTGGTGAATGTGGATGATTTTTTATCCTCCGAACTCATTGTACTCATACAAGAATTTGGTATCATCATGGTGTAATTGACTGCTTGAGAAAACTGGGTAATTTGGCATCATTTGCATACGTGTTCGTCTCATGCATCCGAGCATTTTCCCCGTTGTCCGTTTTGCATTCCGGCGCTCCTATCTCCTCCGGTGCCCCTTTATACCTATTTTCATGTGTGGGGGTTAAACATTTCCGGATTGGACCGAGACTTGCCAAGCGGCCTTGGTTTACTACCGGTAGACCGCCTGTCAAGTTTCGTACCATTTGGACATCGTTTGATACTCCAACGGTTAACCGAGGGACCGAGAAGGCCCCGTTTGTGTTGCAGCCCAACACCCTTCCAATTTGGCCCAAAACCCACCAAAGACCCTTCCATCATCTAGAGCGTTCGATCACGATCACGTGGCCGCAAACCACACCTCATTTGTAGCTTCCTAGCTCCCTCTATGCCTATATATAGATCCTCTCCCGAAAATCCCGGGTCTCTTCCTACCCTAACCCTAACTTTTCCCTCCTCCGCGCACCGGACGTGTCCGGCCCGCACCGGACAATGTCCGCTGCCACCACCGCCCAATCGCACCTCGCCACCTGTCCCGGGGGGACCCCTTCGCCGCCTCCCACCGACGCGGGCCCGCAGGCCCATCGCTGGCCCTTCCCCGCGCCCGACCGGGCCACAGTGCCGTGCCACCTCGCCTCTTTCTCCGGTGGCCCGAGCCACCGCAACGACCACTGCGTCACCATGCTCCATCGCCGACGGCCGTCTCGCACCTCGACGCCAACCCCCTTCGCCTCAGTCGCGGACCGGCCACCACAGCGTCGCCCGCGTCCGCGCCGCCCTTGCCTCCCCGACGCCGCGCCCGCCGTCCCGTGCTCCGGCGAGAGCAACACCGGCGAGCCACATCGACCTCCTCCGACCGGCGAGCCCACCAAGTCCGGCTACCTCCGACGAACCTCGAAAGTCACGCTCCGGTGAACAGTGCACGCATCAGATCCAGATCCAGATCTGGGAGTTCTAGGGTTGACTTTCCCCCTCTCCCCTTATTTTTTTGCAATATTCATCATGTTGTATCTCTACATCCGTAACTCCGATTTGCGCGTGTAGCATATCAAAGTATTCATCTCAGAGAGTACATCATTTCATCTTATTTCATCTTTTTCATTTGAGCTCATCTTGTTGCCCGAAATGCTGTTGGAAGAGGGCCATGTGATAAAATTGTCAGATCTGTTTCATCAAATAGATATTTCTCATTTTTGCCATGATTAATGTGTGCATGATATGCTCCTGAGCTCTACATGAGTTTTGTTATATGCCATGCCATCTTTACAGAGGTGCTTACCATGTATTTTTGTGATATGTGTGGTGACTAGCACAAGCTTGCAAAGTAGTGCAATCGGTAATGCTGATTTCAGGGACTTAGAATTTCACTAAGTCCTTGATCTGTTTTTGTCGTTATGCCATATGTTCATGTTGTTTGCCAGTGATCCGTGCCTCTTTTGAGGATGATCAGTAAGGATGCTTTGTTAACATTGTGGTGCTCTATCCATCCATGTATTTTTTTGCATCTATGGAGTATCCTAGCTTGAGTTAATCGAGCTCTACTTTTGCTATATCGTGAATCTTGGCAGATTCTTGACTTGTTAGCGATTTTGCCGAGGATGTTGCTATTGATCCGTGCATGCTATGTTGCTGTTCTTACCATGTCTAGCTTCTATGCCATGTATTCTTGATGGGTGTATGCTTAGTTTGTCATGCCATGCTCTATAGTGAGTGCATCGAGCTCGTAAACATGCCTACTCGTTAACTGATTTGCATGCTCCAGTTTTTCACAAAGTCTAAGATCTGATTATGTTTTTGCCATCTTCACATGCTTGCAATTTTATTTTCTGATCCCTTTTGGCTCAAGGTCACTAAGGGACTTTTGTTAAGTGCTTTGAGTAGCTTCATGCCATGCCTTGCTTTGCCATGTTAAGTTCTGTAGCATGTAGTTTTCATGCTCTAAAGTGTGCTACCCGATGTTAAATTCCATACTTGTGTTCATTTCACTAAGTCTGAAACTTGTTATCATTTGCATTTTTGCTATGATTGTTTGAACCTGTTAATGGATGAATTGGCCGTAGCTCGGTGTTCATCTTCGGTCTAGCATCATGAGTGGATCCCTGCCATGTATTTTGCTATCATGTTTGAGTGTTGTAGCATAATTATCTTTATGCATTTAGATGGCTACTTGCTGATTATCGCAGACCGGTGCCATATTTGTTTTGCTTGCCATTTCCAAACCGTGCATCCGATTCCGGTGATCTTTATATCGATTTCAACCGAAATCACCTCACCTTTTCAGTGGCACTCTTGGATTCCAAAGTTGAGGCCAGGTTCAATCATTCCTTGTCAAATCTTGCATATGCATCACTTACCGCATCCCGCATAGCATACCATGTTCGCATCATGTTGTTTGAGCATTGCACGTGGTTGATTGTGTTCCTTTTGCTTGTTTGTATTGTTTGGGAAGAGCCGGGAGATGATTTTGCTAACGATGAGCCCGTTGAGTTTGCTTACAAGGATCAAGTCAACTCTGACAACTTTGCAGGCAAGATGACCATACCCTCGAAATCACTTCTATCTTTGCTTTCTAGATGCTCGCTCTTTTGCTATGCCTATGCTAAGATACCTACCACTTTATTATCATGCCTTCCATATTGCCATGTCAAACCTCTAACCCACCATGTCCTAGCAAACCGTTGATTGGCTATGTTACCGCTTTGCTCAGCGCCTCTTATAGCGTTGCTAGTTGCAGGTGAAGATTGGAGATCGTTCCTTGTTGGAACATTGTTTATTGTTGGGATATCACCATATTATCTTGTTTATCTTAATGCACCTATATACTTGGTAAAGGGTGGAAGGCTCGGCCTTTTTCCTAGTGTTTTGTTCCACTCTTGCCGCCCTAATTTCCGTCATATCGGTGTTATGTTCCCGGATTTTGCGTTACTTACACGGTTGGGTCATAATGGAAACCCCTTGACAGTTCGCCATGAAAAAAACTCTTCCAGCAATGCCCAACTTTGGTTTTACCATTCGCCACCTAGCCTCTTTTTCCCTTGGGTTCTGCGGACTCAAGGGTCATCTTATTTAAAACAAGACAAACAAGCAAAAGGAACACAATCAACCACGTGCAATGCTCAAACAACATGATGCGAACATGGTATGCTATGCGGGATGTGGTAAGTGATGCGTATGCAAGATTTGACAAGGAATGATTGAACCTGGCCTCAACTTGGGAATCCAAGAGTGCCACTAGAAAGGTGAGGTGATTTCGGTTGAAATCGATATAAAGATCACCGGAATCAGATGCATGGTTTGGAAATGGCAAGCAAAACAAATATGGCACCGGTCTGCGCAACTCTGGGCTGGCCTACCGGAACCTTGGACAATCCGGTGTGCCCTGAGAACGTGATATGTGCAGCTCCTATCGGGATTTCTCGGCACATTCGGGCGGTGTTGCTGGTTTAGTTTTACCATTGTCGAAGATGTCTTGTAACCGGGATTCCGAGTCTGATCGGGTCTTCCTGCTAGAAGGAATATCCGTTGTTGACCGTGAGAGCTTGTGATGGGCTAAGTTGGGACACCCCTGCAGGGATTTGAACTTTCGAAAGACGTGCCCGCGGTTATGGGCAGATGGGATTTTGTTAATGTCCGGTTGTAGATAACATGAAACTTAACTTAATTCAAATGAATCAATCGCGTGTGTTACCATGATGGTCTCTTCTCGGCGGAGTCCAGGAAGTGAACAAAGTGTTGGAGTAATGCTTGATGTAGGTTGTTCTAGGATCACTTCTTGATCATAGTTGTTCGACCGTGCTTTTGCCGTCTCTTCTCGCTCTCTTTTGCGAACAGGTTAGCCACCATATATGCTAGTCGCTTGCTGCAGCTCCACATATTACCTTGCCTTACCTATAAGCTTCAATAGTCTTGATCGCGAGGGTACGAGATTGCTGAGTCCCCGTGACTCACATATTACTTCCAAAACCAGATGCAGGGACCGATGATACCGTTCCAGACGATGCGCGTGAGCTCAAGTGGGAGTTTGATGAAGACTCTCGCTGTTACTATGTGTCTTTCCTAGATGATCAGTAGTGGTGCCCAGTTGGGGCTATCGGGGACCGTGTCGCATGTTGGGGTTGATCTTTTATTTTGGTACCATAGTCGGACCATGAGTGAATTGGATGATTGTAATGTTATTCATGTATTTGCGTGACGTGGCGAGTGTAAGCCAACTATGTACCTTTTCCCTTATTATCTATTTACATGGGTTGTTGTGAAGATTACCTTACTTGCGACATTGCTTTCAATGCGGTTATGCCTATAAGTCGTGCTTCGACACATAGGAGAAATAGCCGCATCGAGGGCGTTACAAGTTGGTATCAGAGCCTTCCCCGACCTTAGGAGCCCCCTACTTGATCGAATCGTTGGCGTTGTTGAGTCTAGAAAAATGTTTTGAGTCATTTAGGAATTATATATCGGAGAGTTTAGGAATTCTTTTTACTCCCCAGTCCCTTCATCGCTCTGGTAAGGCATCCTGACGTAGAGTTTGACTCTTCTCTTCTCAAATTTCACTAAAAAAATTTTTAGGATCACGCGGGTATCTTGGAATCGTTCCGATCGATTTGTGACGAGAACATTGTTCTTGGTGCCTACTGTCATTTATGGGTTGTGGCAGTGTCCCGGGGAGTTGAGCTCCGAGGTGTTGTCATCACAATTTTAGCGTTGAGATTCTGGAATACCTGAGTTTCGCCGACATCGAAAATCTCTTTTATGCAGTTGTTGGTCAGATAACCTCGACGCCACCCAGTACTGGGGCACGAGTTCGGGGGTATTGCCATAACTTGTATAACGGATGCTTTTCGAAGGTTGAGGTAGACGATTTCCAAAGTTTTTCTCGATTATGTGTTGAAGGATGGATACACCTGGATGTAGCATTTGCTAGATTTGGGTGAGATATTATGCTTCCCCTGTATCCCCAACACCTGATTGCATAACCGGAAAGGTTCGGGAGTTTCATAGGTGGGGATTCTTGTAGCTCTAGTTATTCTTCCACGAATATTTCGTTTGAGATTGGGTGATCCTTATCAAGTATTCGTTCTTGTTCCGTACCTTGTTGTTTTTTTCTTCTACCTCAATTCTAAGTGGCTTCTCAATTTATGGATATGTGACCATTTCAATTGGAATGCATTCGTTCATTTTGTTCGGATGTGAAGACTATATGTTGCAATTTCAATCCGTTTGATTCAGCTTCAAAATTTGTCTGTCAATGTGCTAATGGATGTCAACCTCTTCAGGATGGCTCCTCCAACGCGCACGACTCCGAATCCTGCTCCGCCACCACCACCTCCACCTCCGGAGGCATGGCAAGCTGTGATGGCTGCTACCAATGCAAACACGCAGCTGATCATGCAACTTCTTGAAGAGCGCAACCAAGGGAAACAGGGCAAGGCAACAATCAGAATCACTTTGCTACACTCAACCAGTTCCTTGCTAACCAGCCAAAGACCTTCAGCAATTGTGTTGAGGCAACAGACGCTGATGATTGGCTCGTGGACATATGCAAGCATTTCGAGTGCAGTAACGTCATGCCTGAGGACTTTGTCAAGTTCACCTCCTTCCAACTCAAAGACCAAGCTGTAGAATGGTTTCAACAGTACAAAGATTCCAGAGGAGGCGGTGTGATTACCTGGGATGAATTCTGTCAAGACTTCAAAGCTCATCATATTCCTCAGAGCGTGGTTGAAAGCAAGCGTGAGGAATTCCGCAACCTGAAGCAAGGCTCTATGTCTGTTTACGAGTACAACAAGATGTTTCAGAAGCTTGCCCGTTTTGCTAAGCAGGACGTCCCTGACGAGAAGAGCATGATATATCAGTTCAGGGGTGGTCTCAGAGAAGAAATCCAGCTAGCTCTCGTTCTCTTTGAGTCCAAGAGGTACGATGAGTTTTACAACATGGCAATGAAGCAAGAGACTGCTCAACTGAAGTGCGATGCTTCCAAGAAGCGAGTCAGAGATGCTACTCCTTCTTCCTCAACTCAAGTGGCTAAGCAGCAGAAGTATTGGCTTCCTCCTCTGTTCCGTCAGCCTTATCAGCAGAAGAGCAAAGGTGGCAGTGGATCTTCCCACCCACCCAACCCTGGCTTTCAGAACAAGACTTCATCTCAAGCTCCAAGATCAGTGCTCCGTATCGCCGTCCGCTTTCAGAGGTCACGTGCAACAAGTGCCAACAGAAGGGTCACTATGCCAACAAATGCTTCAATCAGAGGCGTCTCCCTCCTCCTCCTCCTGTGAGATCGGCAAGTACAACTGTGGTTAAGCATAACTCCAAGCACGCCAAGGTCAATTTGATGAATGCAGCTCAGGCAGAGGACTCGTCAGATGTCATCATGGGTAACCTTCCTGTTAACGATGTTCCTGCAAAAGTTCTTTTTGACACTAGTGCATCAAATTGTTTCATCTCAAGACCTTTTGCATCTAAGCATGAGTTGGCTTTGCAAGTTTTGCCTAGACCGATAACAGTTGTCTCTCCCGGTAGGCGCATGAATGCTAACTCCATTGTTCCGGATGTTACTATCACTTTGGGTGACTACAAGTTTCTGTCTTCTCCTATGGTTCTCGGTGACTCAGATATTGATCTTATTCTCGAAATGGATTGGCTTTCTAAGTTCAAGGCTCAGCTTGATTGTGTAGCCAGGCAGATTCAATTGACTCATTTGTCTGAGGATGTAATTGTCTTTGCCGCTCGTGATGATACCATCCGTCTGTTTTCTCTCAATGAGAAGGGTGAACTGGATGCCATCTCTCAAATTCCAGTCGTTTGCGAATATCAAGATGTCTTTCTAGAAGAGCTTCCAGGAATGCCTCTGCACCGGCCAGTTGAATTCGTCATCGATCTTGAGCCTGGCACGGAACCTGTTTGCAAACATCCTTACAAGCTTGGACCTCAAGAGTTGAAGGAGCTGAAGAAGCAACTCGATATTCAAGAGCGAATGGGTCTCATCCGACCTAGTTCTTCTCCGTGGGGTTGTGGAGTTCTTTTTGTGAAGAAGAAGGATGGAATGGACCGACTTTGTGTTGACTACCGTCCATTGAACAAGAAGACTATAAAGAACAAGTACCCACTTCCCAACATCAACGAGCTTTTTGAACAACTCAAAGGTGCTCAAATATTCTCCAAGCTTGATCTCCGTATGGGCTATCACCACATTCGAATTCGTGAGCAAGATATTCCCAAGACGGCTTTCAGAACAAGCTATGGTTCATATGAATACACTGTCATGTCTTTTGGCCTCGTCAACGCTCCGCCGACTTTCTCTCGCATGATGAACTTCATCTTCAACACCTACACAAATGACTTCGTCTTGCTCTACCTCGATGACATTCTGGTCTTTTCGAAGAACAAGGAAGATCATGCCAAGCACTTGCGTTTGGTGCTGGATAAGCTCAGAGAACATCATTTCTACGCCAAGTTCACAAAGTGCGAGTTTTGGCTCGATGAGGTTCTCTATCTTGGGCATATCATCTCTGCCAAGGGCATAACGGTGAATCCTGAGAAGGTGTCTGCAATTGTGAATTGGGAACCACCTCAAAACGTGAAGCAACTCCGCAGCTTCCTTGGTCTCGCAAGCTATTGTCGAAGGTTCATTGAGAACTTCTCAAAGATCGTGAAACCTCTTTCAAACCTTCTCCAGAAGCACGTCAAGTACGTTTGGTCTCCTGAATGTGACATCGCTTTCGACACCTTGAAAGAGAAATTAGTCACTGCTCCAGTTCTGACTCCTGATGAATCCAAACCGTTCGAGGTCTTCTGCGATGCCACTCTTCAAGGTCTTGGTGCAGTGTTGATGCAAGAGAAGAAAGTTGTGGCTTATACCTGTCGCCAGTTGAAGCCCAACGAGAAGAACTACCCCACTCATGACCTCGAGTTGGCGGCAGTTGTGCATGCTCTTTTGACTTGGAGACATCTCTTATTGGGAAGAAAAGTGGACATCTTCACTGATCACAAGAATCTCAAGTACATCTTCACTCAACCTAATCTCAACCTCAGGCAGACTCGTTGGGTCGAAATGATTCAAGATTATAATCCGAGCATCGAATATACTCCAGGCAAGGCCAATGTAATTGCTGACGCATTGAGCAGGAAGGCTTACTGCAACAGTCTAATTCTCAAGCCTTACCAACCCGAGCTTTATGAAGCTTTCCGCAAACTCAATCTGCAAGTTGTTCCTCAAGGTTTCCTCGCCAACCTTAGGGTCTCTCCTACTTTGGAAGATCAGATTCGTGAGGCTCAACTTCTTGATGCTATGGTGAAGAAGGTGAAGATTGGGATTGCCAAGAGTCAATCCAAGTACAAGTGCTATCGCCTTGATGACAATGATACTTTCTTCTTCGAGGACCGCATTGTTGTGCCTAAAGGTGACCTTCGTAAAGTCATTATGAACGAGGCTCACAATTCACTCCTCTCTATCCACCATGGGAGTACGAAGATGTACCAGGACCTCACGCAGGCTTATTGGTGGACTCGAATGAAGCGCGAGATTGCTCAGTTCGTGAATGAATGTGATGTCTGCAGAAGAGTGAAGGCAGAACACCAACGACCAGCTGGTCTCCTCCAACCTCTTGCCATTCCAGAATGGAAGTTTGAACACATTGAGATGGACTTCGTGACTGGGTTTCCAAAGTCCAAGCATGGCAATGATGCTATATTCATTGTCATCGACAAAGTCACTAAAGTGGCTCATTTCCTGCCTATCAAAGAGTCTATCACTGCAGCTCAATTGGCGGAGCTTTATACCTCTCGGATTGTCTCTCTGCACGGCATTCCACAGTTGATCTCTTCAGACCGTGGCAGCATCTTTACATCCAAGTATTGGGATTCTTTTCAGAAGGCCATGGGCACCAACATCCGTTTCAGCACATCTTTTCATCCCCAAACTAGCGGTCAAGTCGGGCGTGTCAATCAGATTCTCGAAGATATGCTCAGGGCTTCCGTTATCTCCTTTGGTATGAAGTGGGAAGATTGTCTTCCATATGCCGAGTTCTCCTATAACAACAATTTTCAAGCAAGTTCGGGCAAGGCCCCATTTGAAATTCTCTATGGCAGTAAGTGCCGTACTCCTCTTAACTGGTCAGAGACCGATGAATGTCAACTTCTTGGAAATGACATGATCACAGAGGCAGAGGAAATGTGCAAAGTCATTCATGATGACCTCAAAGCAGCGCAATCGCGCCAGAAGAGCTACTATGATAGTAAGCATCGTGATTTGGCTTTCGAGATCGGAGACCATGTTTACCTCCACGTCTCTCCAATGAAAGGTACTCGTCGCTTTGGTATCAAAGGGAAGCTTACCCCTAGATACATGGGTCCTTTCAAGATCGTCAGCAAGAGAGGCGATCTCGCCTATCAACTCGAGCTTCCTTCAAACTTTGCAAACATGCATGACGTGTTCCATGTCTCTCAGCTCCGCAAGTGCTTCAAGACCCCTAACGGCATCGTCAACTTCGAAGACATTTATCTCCAAGAAGACCTCTCTTATCGTGAGCACCCAGTTGCTATTCTTGAAGAGACTGAACGCAAGACTCGCAATAAGTCAATCAAATTCCTCAAAGTCAAGTGGTCACACCATTCCGACCGTGAAGCTACCTGGGAACACGAGGATCACCTCCGTTCTGAGTACCCGACGTTTTTCCGGTCCTAGATCTCGGGACGAGATCCTTTCGTAGCGGTGGAGTGTTGTAACACCCCGGATGTAATTTACCTTATATGTATCCCAACTCTTGCCGTTTCCGGCACTAAGTTATTTTATTTCCTCGGGTTTGGGTTTTTGTCTTCATGTGTTGTTGCCTTTGTCATGCATATCATATCATGTAATCATGTGCATTGCATTTGCATACGTATTCGTCTCATGCATCCGAGCATTTTCCCCGTTGTCCGTTTTGTATTCCGGCGCTCCTATCTCCTCCGGTGCCCCTTTATACCTATTTTCGTGTGTGGGGTTTAAACATTTCCGGATTGGACCAAGACTTGCCAATCGGGCTTGGTTTACTACCGGTAGACCGCCTGTCAAGTTTCGTACCATTTGGACTTCGTTTGATACTCCAACGGTTAACCGAGGGATCGAGAAGGCCTCGTTTGTGTTGCAGCCCAACACCCTTCCAATTTCGCCCAAAACCCACCAAAGACCCTTCCATCATCTATAGCGTTCGATCACGATCGCGTGGCCGCAAACCGCACCTCATTTGGAGCTTCCTAGCTCCCTCCATGCCTATATGTAGATCCTCTCCCGAAAATCCCGGGTCTCTTCCTACCCTAACCCTAACTTTTCCATTGTCCGCGCACCGGACGTGTCCGGCCCGCGCCGGACAACGTCCGCCGCCACCGCCGCCCAATCGCACCTCGCCACCTGTCCCGGGGGGGACCTCTTCGCCGCCTCCCACCGACGCGGGCCCGCAGGCCCAGCACCGGCCCTTCCCCGTGCCTGACCGGGCCACAGCGCCGCGCCACCTCGCCTCTTTCTCCGGCGGCCCGAGCCACCGCGACGACCATCGCGCTGCCGCGTGCCATCGCCGGCGGCCGCCTCGCACCTCAACGCTGACCCCCTCCGCCTCGGTCGCTGACCGGCCACCGCAGTGTCGCCCGCGTCCGCGCCGCCCTTCCTTCCCCGACGCCGCGCCCACCGTCCCGTGCTCCGGCGAGAGCAACGCCGGCGAGCCCCATCGACCTCCTCCGGCCGGTGAGCCCGCCAAGTCTGGCTACCTCCGACGAACCTCGAAAGTCGTGCTCCGGTGAACAGTGCACGCGTCAGATCCAGATCCAGATCTGGGAGTTCTAGGGTTGACTTTCCCCCCTCTCCCCTTATTTTTTGCAATATTCATCATGTTGTATCTCTACATCCGTAACTCCGATTTGTGTGTGTAGCATATCAAAATGCTCATCTTGTTGCCCGAAATGATGTTGGAAGAGGGCTATGTGATAAAATTGTCAGATCTGTTTCATCAAATAGATATTTGTCATTTTTGCCATGATTAATGTGTGCATGATATGCTCCTGAGCTCTCCATGTGTTTTGTTATATGCCATGCCATCTTTACAGAGGTGCTTACCATGTATTTTTGTGATATGTGTGGTGACTAGCACAAGCTTGCAAAGTAGTGCAATCGATAATGCTGATTTCAGGGACTTAGAATTTCACTAAGTCCTTGATCTGTTTTTGTCGTTATGCCATATGTTCATGTTGTTTGCCAGTGATCCGTGCCTCTTTTGAGGATGATCAGTAAGGATGATTTGTTAACATTGTGGTGCTCTATCCATCCATGTATTTGTATGCATTTATGGAGCATCCTAGCTTGAGTCAATCGAGCTCTACTTTTTCTATATTGTGAATCCTGCCAGATTGTTGACTTGTTAGCGATTTTGCCGAGGATGTTGCTATTGATCTGTGCATGCTATGTTGTTGTTCTTACCATGTCTAGCTTCTATGCCATGTATTCTTGATGGGTGTATGCTTAGTTTGTCATGCCATGCTCTATAGTGAGTGCATCGAGCTCGTAAACATGCCTACTCGTTAACTGATTTGCATGCTCCAGTTTTTCACAAAGTCTGAGATCTGATTATGTTTTTGCCATGTTCACATGCTTGCAATTTTATTTTCTGATCCCTTTTGGCTCAAGGTCACTAAGGGACTTTTGTTAAGTGCTTTGAGTAGCTTCATGCCATGCCTTGCTTTGCCATGTTAAGTTCTGTAGCATGTAGTTTTCATGCTCTAAAGTGTGCTACCCGATGTTAAATTCCATACTTGTGTTAATTTCACTAAGTCTGAAACTTGTTATCATTTGCATTTTTGCTATGATTGTTTGAACCTGTTAATGGATGAATTGGCCGTAGCTCGGTGTTCATCTTCGGTCTAGCATCATGAGTGGATCCCTGCCATGTATTTTGCTGTCATGTTTGAGTGCTGTAGCATAATTATCTTTATGCATTTAGATGGCTACTTGCTGATTATCGCAGACCGGTGCCATATTTGTTTTGCTTGCCATTTCCAAACCGTGCATCCGATTCCGGTGATCTTTATATCGATTTCAACCGAAATCGCCTCACCTTTCCAGTGGCACTCTTGGATTCCCAAGTTGAGGCCCGGTTCAATCATTCCTTGTCAAATCTTGCATATGCATCACATACCGCATCCCGCATAGCATACCATGTTCGCATCATGTTGTTTGAGCATTGCACATGGTTGATTGTGTTCCTTTTACTTTTTTGTCTTGTTTGGGTAGAGCCGGCAGACGAGTTCGCTAACGAGGAGCCCGTTGAGTTTGCTTACGAGGATCAAGTTAACTCTGACAACTTTGCAGGCAAGATGACCATACCCTCGAAATCACTTCCATCTTTGCTTGCTAGATGCTCGCTCTTTTGCTATGCCTATGCTACGATACCTACCACTTGCTTATAATGCCTCCCATATTGCCATGTCAAACCTCTAACCCACCATGTCCTAGCAAACCGTTGATTGGCTATGTTACCGCTTTGCTCAGCCCCTCTTATAGTGTTGCTAGTTGTAGGTGAAGATTGGAGATCGTTCCATGTTGGAACATTGTTTATTGTTGGGATATCACCATATTATCTTGTTTATCTTAATGCACCTATATACTTGGTAAAGGGTGGAAGGCTCTGCCTTTTGCCTAGTGTTTTGTTCCACTCTTGCCGCCCTAGTTTCCGTCATATCGGTGTTATGTTCCCGGATTTTGCGTTCCTTACGCGGTTGGGTCATAATGGGAACCCCTTGACAGGTCACCTTGAATAAAACTCTTCCAGCAATGCCCAACTTTGGTTTTACCATTCGCCACCTAGCCTCTTTTTCCCTTGGGTTCCGCAGACTCAAGGGTCATCTTATTTAAACCCCCGAGCCAGTGCTCCTCTGAGTGTTGGTCCAACCTGTCAGCTGCCAGTGGCCACCAGGGACAACTCTGGGCTGGCCTACCGGAACCTTGGACAATCCGGTGTGCCCTAAGAACGAGATATGTGCAGCTCCTATCGGGATTTGTCGGCACATTCGGGTGGTGTTGCTGGTTTAGTTTTACCATTGTCGAGGATGTCTTGTAACCGGGATTCCGAGTTTGATCGGGTCTTCCCGCTAGAAGGAATATTCGTCGTTGACCGTGAGAGCTTGTGATGAGCTATGTTGGGACACCCCTGCAGGGATTTGAACTTTTGAAAGCCGTGCCCGCGGTTATGGGCAGATGGGATTTTGTTAATGTTTGGTAGTAGATAACATGAAACTTAACTTAATTAAAATGAATCAACCGCGTGTGTTACCGTGATGGTCTCTTCTCGGCGGAGTACGGGAAGTGAACACGGTGTTGGAGTAATGCTTGACGTAGGTTGTTCTAGGATCACTTCTTGATCATAGTTGTTCGACCGTGCTTTCGCCTTCTCTTCTCGCTCTCTTTTGCGAACAGGTTGGCCACCATATATGCTAGTCGCTTGCTGCAGCTGCACATATTACCTTGCCTTACCTATAAGCTTAAATAGTCTTGACCGCGAGGGTGCGAGATTGCTGAGTCCCCGTGACTCACAGATTACTTCCAAAACCAGATGCAGGGACCGATGATATCATTCCAGATGATGCGCGTGAGCTCAAGTGGGAGTTCGATGAAGACTCTTGCCTTTACTATGTGTCTTTCCCAGATGATCAGTAGTGGTGCCCCAGTTGGGGCGATCGGGGACCGTGTCGCATGTTGGGGTTGATCTTTTATTTTGGTACCATAGTCGGACCATGAGTGAATTGGATGATTGTAATGTTATTCATGTATTTGTGTGATGTGGCGTGTGTAAGCCAACTATGTACCTTTTCCCCTATTATCTATTTACATGGGTTGTTGTGAAGATAACCTTACTTGCGACATTGCTTTCAATGCGGTTATGCCTCTAAGTCGTGCTTCAACGCGTAGGAGATGTAGCCGCATTGAGGGCGTTACAATGATCCTGCTGCTTTGTATATGGATATACTGCAATTTCATTTATTTTGTTATAAGTTTGTTGCTGTCAGCATGAGTTAACTTGCTGTCATTTATCGAAATTCGGAATGTGCTGGAGTATATGTTCATTGCTACTACTTGTGATGCTGCTGCTGTACTACTTGGGAATTTTGTCAACTTGTGATGCTGCTGCTTGATACGTCTCCAACGTATCTATAATTTTTTATTGCTCCATGCTATATTATCTACTGTTTTGAATGTTTATGGGCTTTATTATACACTTTTATATCATTTTTTGGGACTAACCTATTAACCCAGAGCCTAGTGCCAGTTTCTGTTTTTACCCTGTTTTAGGGTTTCGAAGAAAAGGAAAATCAAACGGAGTCCAATTGACCTGAAACTTCACTGAACTCATTTTTGGAAGGAAAGAAGCCCAGAAGACTTGGAGTGCATGTCGGGGGACCTGCGAGAAGGCCACGAGGTAGGGGGCGCGCCCACCCCCCTGGGCGAGCCCTCCACCCTCATGGGCCCCTCGTGCGCCCCCTGCGTACTTCTTCCACCTATATATCTCCATATACCCTAAAAACATCCGTGAGCACAATAGATTGGGAGTTCCGCTGCCAGAAGCCTCCGTAGCCACCGAAAACCAATCTAGACCCATTCCGGCACCCTGCCGGAGGGGGCAATCCTTCTCCGGTGTCCATCTTCATCATCCCGGTGCTCTCCATGACGAGGAGGGAGTAGTTCTCCCTCGGGGCTGAGGGTATGTACCAGTAGCTATGTGTTTGATCTCTCTCTCTCTCTCTCGTGTTCTTGAGATGATACAAACTTGATGTATCGCGAGCTTTGCTATTATATTTGGATCCTATGATGTTTCTTCCCCCCTCTACTCTCTTGTAATGAATTGAGTTTCCCCTTTGAAGTTATCTTATCGGATTGAGTCTTTAAAGATTTGAGCACACTTGATGTATGTCTTGCTGTGGATATCTGTGGTGACAATGGGATATCACGTGATTCATTTGATGTATGTTTTGGTGATCAACTTGCGGGTTCCGCCCATGAACCTATGCATAGGGGTTGGCACACGTTTTCATCGTGATTCTCTGGTAGGAACTTTGGGCCACTCCCTGAGGTCCTTTCTGTTGGTTGAATAGATGAATCTGAGATTGTGTGATGCATATCGTATAATCATACCCATGGATACTTGAGGTGACATTGGAGTATCTAGGTGACATTAGGGTTTTGGTTGATGTATGTCTTAAGGTGTTATTCTAGTACGAACTCTAGGGCTGTTTGCGACACTTATAGGAATAGCCCAATGGATTGATTGGAAAGAATAACTTTGAGGTGGTTTCGTACCCTACCATAATCTCTTCGTTCGTTCTCCACTATTAGTGACTTTGGAGTGACTCTTTGTTGCATGTTGAGGGATAGTTATGTGATCCAATTATGATATTATTGTTGAGGGAACTTACACTAGCGAAAGTATGAACCCTAGGCCTTATTTCATAGCATTGCAATACCGTTTACGCTCACATTTATCATTAGTTACCTTGCTGTTTTTATAATTTCAGATTACAAATACCTTTATCTACCATCCATATACCACTTGTATCACCATCTCTTCGCCGAACTAGTGCACCTATACAATTTACCATTGTATTGGGTGTGTTGGGGACACAAGAGACTCTTTGTTATTTGGTTGCAGGGTTGCTTGAGAGAGACTATCTTCATCCTACGCCTCCCACGAATTGATAAACCTTAGGTCATCCACTTGAGGGAAATTTGCTACTGTCCTACAAACCTCTGGACTTGGAGGCCCAACAACGTCTACAAGAAGAAGGTTGTGTAGTAGACATCATGCTCTTTTCTGGCGCCGTTGCCAGGGAGGTGAGTGCTTGAAGGTATATCTTTAGATATTGAAATCAAGTCTTTTAGTTTCTCGTTTTATCACTAGTTTAGTTTATAAAAGAAAACTATAAAAAATGGAATTGAGTTTGTCTCATATGCTTCACCTTTTTAATATCTTTCGTGAGTATGATGGAAAGGATAATTGAGCTCAAGTGCTAGAAGAAGAAATATATAAAATGTTTGGCACTAAATCTTTGAATGATGAGCATGATTGCAATGTTTTTAGTACGAATTCTTTGAATATCCATGATACTAATGATGATTGCACTAGTTATGATGAAAATGTCTCCTATAAACATGTCAATTTTTGCGGAGTGCATTGGGTTTGTAAGTACACACCAAATAGAGAAGATAGATATTGCAAGAAGCATAAGTACTTAGAAACTAAACTGTTGCAAGAAGAGCTAGATGATTGTGCTGAAAATTTAAATTATCTTGGCCATACTTGTGAGCTTTGTAATGAACGTGGTCATTTAATTATCCGTTGCCAATTGTTTCATGATCTAATCATGTCCAAAAATTGTGATGACTTGATTTCTCTTGCACTTTATAATGAACTTAGTTTTCTTATGGCTACGAAGAAATGAAACGTATAACTAAGGATATTCCAAAATTTTCCCTTGATAGAGTTCTTCATTTTGACCTAGAGGAAATTTATATGTATTGTGTGGTGAATTGCATTGAAAATCCTTATATTGCCAACTACATAAAGAAAATAAAACAAATAGAAGATGAAGAGAATACTAATGAAAGGGAAGAGACTTCCCAATATCCTCCTATTATTTCTTATGATGAATCAGGTAACGAGGAGGAGCCTCCTATTCAACCAATCTCATTAATAAGGAGCTCCAAAAATAGGATTGAACCCACACATGATGTGGTGAAGAAGAAGAAAAGAAAAAGGAAGAGAGGTAAAAAGATATCTCTCTCAAATAATGCTGCTCCTATTACTATTATGCCTCATGAAAATATAACTCTAGAAGATAATGATACTTCTTATGATCTTGAAAATCTTTTTGGCACTTGCTTGGAAGAATATGATAATTGCTATACTATTGGTGCTATCCATACTATTAATGATGAGAGTGATTATGCTTATAATATGAAAAGGCCCAAGCTTGGGGATGCTATGTTTGATGAAGATGATGTTTTTGAGAATATATTTGCTGCAATTAATGTTTGTCCCAAGGTTGGGTATGCTACGCTTAATGAAGATGATATTTTTAGTATCCCAAGTTTTGATATGCAAATTTATAATGGTAATAAGATGCCTCCTACTTATGATAATTATTGTGATGATACATATGCTATAAAAAGTAGTGATTATATTTATAAAACTTGTCATTATTATGATTACCCCTTCTCTGAACATTACTCTTTTAATATGGAAACAATTTATTGTATTCGAGTCTCTTATGATAGTCCCACTATTCCGATTGAGAGGAATTTTGCTTATGTGGAGAGTAATAAAATTTGTATGCTTATAGATCATGAAAAGAATGCTTTAAGTGCTGGTTATATTGTTGAATTCATTCATGATGCTACTGAAAATTATTATGAGGGAGGAACATATGCTTGTAGCAATTGCAATAATATCAAGTTTCCTCTCTATGTGCTTAAAGTTTTGAAGTTATGCTTGTTTTGCCTTCCTATGCTAGTTGGTTATTGTTCCCGTAAGTTGTTTGCTAAAAAAATCCCTATGCATAGGAAGTGGGTTAGACTTAAATGTGCTAGTCATATTCTTCATGATGCTCTCTTTATGTTTCAATTCTTATCTTTTATGTGAGCATCATTGAAATCATCATGCCTAGCTAGGGGCGTTAAACGATAGCGCTTGTTGGGAGGCAACCCAACTTTATTTTTGTTCCTTGCTCTTTGCTCCTGTTTAGTAATAAATAATTTATTTAGCCTCTGTTTTGGTTGTGTTTTTTGTGTTTAATTAGTATTTGTGCCAAGTAGAACCATTGGGAAGACTTGGGGAAAGTCTTGTTGAACTTGCTGTAAAAAAACAGAAACTTTAGCACTCACGAGAACTGCTGTCATTTTTATTTGAAGAGTTATATTTAGTTAATTCTTTTTTAAGATTATTAGGAGATAAATTCCTCAGGTCCGGCAATTTATTTTAGAATTTTTGGGGTTCCAGATCTTGCGATAGCTACAGATTACTACAGACTGTCCTGTTTTTGATAGATTCTGTTTTTCGTGTGTTGTTTGCTTATTTTGATGAATCTATGGCTAGTAAAATAGTTTATAATCCATAGAGAAGTTTGAATACAGTAGGTATAACACCCATATAAATAAAGAATGAGTTAATTACAGTACCTTGAAGTGGTCTTTTGTTTTCTTTCGCTAACGGAGCTCACGGGTTTTCTATTTTAAGTTTTGTGTTGTGAAGTTTTCAAGTTTTGGGTAAAGATTTGATGGACTATGGAACAAGGAGTGGCAAGAGCCTAAGCTTGGGGATGCCCATGAAACCCCCAAGATAATCTAAGGACACCTAAAATCCAAAGCGTGGGGATGCCCCGGAAGGCATCCCCTCTTTCGTCTACTTCTATCGGTAACTTTACTTGGAGCTATATTTTTATTCACCACATGATATTTTTTTTGCTTGGAGCGTCTTTTATGATTTTAGTCTTTGCTTGTTAGTTTAGCACAATCATCCTTACTGTACACACCTTTTTAGAGAGCCATACATAATTTGGAATTTGATAGAATACTCTATGTGCTTGACTTATATCTTTTGTGCTTTATAATTTTGCTCTAGTGCTTCACTTATATCTTTTAGAGCACGATGGTGGATTTGTTTTATAGAAACTATTGATCTATCATGCTTCACTTAGATTATTTTGAGAGTCTTAATAGAATGGTAATTTGGTTAATAATAATATGCTTGGTATTCAAGATTTGTAAAACTTTCTTTTGAGTGCGTTGAGTACTAAGAAAAAATTGGTGCTTGATAATTGTTTTGAGATACGAGGATGGTGATATTAGAGTCATGCTAGTTGAGTAGTTGTGAATTTGAGAAATGCTTGTGTTGAAGTTTGTGATTCCCGTAGCATGCACGTATGGTGAACCGTTTTGTGATAAAGTCGGAGCATGATTTATTTATTGATTTTCTTCCTTATGAGTGGTGGTCGGGGACGAGCGATGGTCTTTTCCTACCAATCTATCCCCCTAGGAGCATGCGCGTAATACTTTGCTTTGACAACTTCTAGATTTTTGCAATAAGTATATGAGTTCTTTATGACTAATGTTGAGTCCATGGATTATACGCACTCTCACCCTTCCACCTTTGCTAGCCTCTCTAATACCGCGCACTTTTCGCCGGTATCATACACCCGCCAAATACCTTCCTCAAAACAGCCACCATACCTACCTATCATGGTATTTCCATAGCCATTCCGAGATATATTGCCATGCAACTTTCCACTGTTCCATTCATTATGACACGCTCCATCATTGTCATATTGCTAGCATGATCATGTAGTTGACATCATATTTTTGGCAAAGCCACCATTCATAATTCTTTCATACATGTCACTCTTGATTCATTGCATATCCCGGTACACCACCGGAGGCATTCATATAGAGTCATATCTTGTTCTAAGTATCGAGTTGTAATTGTTGAGTTGTAAGAAAAATAAAAAGTGTGATGATCATATTTTTAGAGCATTATCCCAAGTGAGGAAAGGATGATGGAGACTATGATTCCTCCACAAGTCGGGATGAGACTCCGGACGAAAAAAAAGAGGCCATAAAAAAAGAGAAGGCCCAAATAAAAAAAATAAAAAATAAAAAAATGAGAGAAAAAGAGAGAAGGGACAATGCTACTATCCTTTTACCACACTTGTGCTTCAAAGTAGCACCATGATCTTCATGATAGAGAGTCTCCTATGTTGTCACTTGCATATACTAGTGGGAATCTTTCATTATAGAACTTGGCTTGTATATTCCAATGATGGGCTTCCTCAAAATTCCCTAGGTCTTCGTGAGCAAGCGAGTTGGATGCACACCTACTTAGTTTCTTTTTGAGCTTTCATATACTTATAGCTCTAGTGCATCCGTTGCATGGAAATCCCTACTCTCACATTGATATCTATTGATGGGCATCTCCATAGCCCGTTGATATGCCTAGTTGATGTGAGACTATCTTCTCCTTTTTGTCTTCTCCACAACCACCATTCTATTCCACCTATAGTGCTATGTCCACGGCTCACGCTCATGTATTGCGTGAAGATTGAAAAAGTTTGAGAACATCAAAAGTATGAAACAATTCCTTGGCTTGTCATCGGGGTTGTGCATGATTTAAATATTTTGTGTGGTGAAGATGGAGCATAGCCAGACTATATGATTTTGTAGGGATAACTTTCTTTAGCCATGTTATTTTGAGAAGACATGATTACTTAGTTAGTATGCTTGAAGTATTATCATTTTTATGTCAATATGAACTTTTGTCTTAAATCTTTCAGATCTGAATATTCATACCAGAATTAAGAAGAATTACATTTAAATTATGCCAAGTAGCACTCCACATCAAAAATTCTGTTTTTATCATTTACCTACTCGAGGACGAGCAGGAATTAAGCTTGGGGATGCTGATACGTCTCCAACGTATCTATAATTTTTGATTGTTCCATGATATATTATCTACTGTTTTGAATGTTTATGGGCTTTATTATACACTTTTATATCATTTTTTGGGACTAACCTATTAACCCAGAGCCCAGTGCCAATTTCTGTTTTTACCCTGTTTTAGGGTTTCGAAGAAAAGGAAAATCAAACAGAGTGCAATTGACCTGAAACTTCAGGGAACTCATTTTTGGAAGGAAAGAAGCCCAGAACACTTGGAGTGCATGTCGGGGGACCTGCGAGGAGGCCACGAGGCAGGGGGCGCGCCCACCCCCCTGGTCGCGCCCTCCACCCTCGTGGGCCCCTTGTGGCCCCCCTGACGTACTTCTTCCGCCTATATATCTCGATATACCCTAAAAACATCTGTGAGCACAATATATCAGGAGTTCCGCCGTCAGAAGACTCCGTAGCCACCGAAAACCAATCTAGACCCGTTCCTGCACCCTGGCGGAGGGGGCAATCCTTCTCCGGTGTCCATCTTCATCATCCCGGTGCTCTCCATGACGAGGAGGGAGTAGTTCTCCCTCGGGGCTGAGGGTATGTACCAGTAGCTATGTATTTGATCTCTCTCTATCGTGTTCTTGAGATGATACGATCTTGATGTATCGCAAGCTTTGCTATTATATTTGGATCCTATGATGTTTCTTCCCCCCTCTACTCTGTTGTAATGAATTGAGTTTCCCCTTTGAAGTTATCTTATCAGATTGAGTCTTTAAAGATTTGAGAACACTTGATGTATGTCTTGCCGTGGATATATGTGGTGACAATGGGATATCACGTGATTCACTTGATGTATGTTTTGGTGATCAACTTGCGGGTTCCGCCCACGAACCTATGCATAGGGGTTGGTACACGTTTTCGTCATGATTCTCCGGTAGGAACTTTGGGGCACTCTTTGAGGTCCTTTGTGTTGGTTGAATAGATGAATCTGAGATTGTGTGATGCATATCGTATAATCATACCCATGGATACTTGAGGTGACATTGGAGTATCTTGGTGACATTAGGGTTTTGGTTGATGTGTGTCTTAAGGTGTTATTCTAGTACGAACTCTAGGGCTGTTTGTGACACTTATAGGAATAGCCTAACGGATTGATTGGAAAGAATAACTTTGAGGTGGTTTCGTACCCTACCATAATGTCTTCGTTCGTTCTCCGCTATTAGTGACTTTGGAGTGACTCTTTGTTGCCTGTTGAGGGATAGTTATGTGATCCAATTATGATATTATTGTTGAGGGAACTTACACTAGCGAAAGTATGAACCCTAGGCCTTATTTCCTAGGATTGCAATACCGTTTACGCTCACTTTTATCATTAGTTACCTTGCTGCAAATACCTTTATTTACCATCCATATACCACTTGTATCACCATCTCTTCGCCGAACTAGTGCACCTATACAATTTACCATTGTATTGGGTGTGTTGGGGACACAAGAGACTCTTTGTTATTTGGTTGCAGGGTTGCTTGAGATAGACCATCTTCATTCTACGCCTCCCACGGATTGATAAACCTTAGGTCATCCACTTGAGGGAAATTTGCTACTGTCCTACAAACCTCTGGACTTGGAGGCCCAACAACGTCTACAAGAAGAAGGTTGTGTAGTAGACATCACTGCTGTACCCCGAGAGGCCCTTGAGTTTGCCGGAATGTCGATTAACTTCCGTTCTAGCAAATTCGGGTACTCCATATGTCCTATTTTCAGCAAAGGCCATGCTGAAATTTTCTGTGAATTTTAGCATGACTTTGCTAAAAATAGGACATACGGGGTACTTGCGACTAATGCATGGGCCGGGGTATCTTAGTACTTAATTAAGTAGGATCAACTGCCCCTTTATTCTTGCTGCATTAAACCATAGGTGGCAATAGAGCCAAGTGATTAGGCCCAACTTAGAATTCTCCTTCCCTTTTCTTGATAGGGTACATTAGTAGATGATACCCATATATATATATATCAGTCAACCTAGGGTGCCTCGGCATCGATAAACCCTAAATGATGAAAACTTAACTTAGCATTTAGGGTGCCTTAGTGTCGACAAACCCTAAATGATAAAACCTTGGCTTTTAGGGTGCCTCGGTGTCGATAAAAACCTAAATGATGAAAGCTTAGGCTTTTAGGGTGCCTCGGCGTCAACAAACCCTAAATGGTAAAAGCTTAGCTTTTAGGATGCCTCGGTGTCGACAAACCCTAAATGATGAGACCATGATCTTGTTCCTTGACAATAACCAAATTTTTGACCAAACTTTTATCCTATTTAGAGTGAAACATGGCCCACAACGATGAGGCCGGCGGTTCGGGAAAGGCATTCTAGGAGCTGTCCCAGGAGATGGAGGAAGAACCTCACCGCTATGAGGACGCCGCGGAAGACACCGATCCTGACTACACAACCCCTAGTGGCGTCGGGGATGGCACCACTAATGGTACCACCGAGGATGCCACCACTGATGATGGCAGCGCACGCACAGATGGCAGCCAACCGAAGAGGCAACGAAAGGACCTGGACCCAAACGTGCTCGGCACCGTCAAGGAGGAATTTACTGAAGTGTCCTCCGAGGGGCATCCAACGGTGCCCAAACAAATAGTCAAGGGGTACGCGGGACAGCTCGGGTGCATTCTCCGGAGCACCGTCTCGATCAACACCAAGAACCTAAGGCATCGTGACTGAGGGAATTTTCGCAACCTCCTTGTCACGAAGCTGCATGAACGATACAAGTTCCCTGGTGACTTTGCAAACACACGCCTCTCAGGGAATAAAGTGAATAGTGCCACCCTCACGAAGATGAGCACGGCCCTGGCTACTTGGAGAGCATCGGTGAAGAGCATGATTGAAAAAGGTTATAGTTATGAGAAGATCAAGGAGAAAAATCCTTCGATCAGCGAAGACGACTACCGGGAGTTCAAGATCAAGTGCGAGAGCAACGCATCTGCGGAATCAAGTCAGTGGGGGAAAGATATGCGGGACTTGAACTTAGGGGTCCACAAACTCGGTCCTAGTGGTTACAGAGTGGCGGAACCTATATGGGACAAGGAGGACACGGAGCATGCCTAGCAAGGCCTACCGCCCCTCTTAGAGAAATACCGTGACAAGCAGACCAGGAACTATGTCAGGGCCCGGTACAAGATTGACCCGGTAACCAAGGAGCTTACCACGGATTCGAAGACCAAGGCGCTTGAGCGTGTTCTGGTAAGGAATACACCCCCATGTAATTAGCTCCATATGGTTGCATTCTAATTAATGAAGACAAATTTCTAAATGGTTCACGTTCCTTCCACAGGACACTGAAAGCAGTAGCGCGGGGTCGTCTCAGAGCTCCCCTTTCGACACCCCTTTAAATAGGGCGTTGAACATAATGAAAAACAAGGATAAGCTCGGTAAGCCGATGTCAGCTGGTCGTGTGGCCGGCAAAGGCTTGTCCACGAAATGGTCGGAGTACTATACCACTGGGTGAAAGGAGAGGAAGACCAGCTTGGAAAGCTAGGAGCGCGAGGTTCAACAACTCAAGGCACAAGTGGCGCAAATTCTAAAGATCATCGAAGAGCAAGTGCGAGACCAATTGGGAGCGACGATCACCGCCATTATGCCTACCTTGGTTTCTGGGCTGCAGGCGTGGAATGCAGCCGGCCAACAGGGGCCGCCCCCGATTCCCAGCTTCACGGAAAGCAACTCGCGCAACGCGCCGGCGGCGCCATTGGTGTCTCTGGCGGAGGCGGCATTGGTGTCTCCCGTGGCGGCGCCGGCATTGCAGCTCAATACACCCAGGTGTGGGAAGAATACACCGGCCAACACCTCTGCAGCAAGCGGCCCCTCCGTCACTTGCACGCCTGCCGTTGGCAGTGCCTCGACATTAGCCGAGCTCGACGCCATCACGGTAACTAATTAAGCCTCTCGGCCGATGACTTCATCTCCTTGCCTTTGACTGGGCATCAGTGACGCCCTACATGTTTTCGTAGGGCGCCACCGATGTTCCGTGCACTCTCCTGCACTTCGTGAACGACGAGTTGGTTGATGTCGCCAAGGGCAGAATCGTTCAACCGGGCGGCCGCGTGTTCCACAGTAATCAGATGCCACCCACCGTTTATAGGGTTTAACTAGTTCGGGTGCTGCCGGGCTTCGACGACATTGTCGGATTTCGGGTTCCGGTAGACCCTTGAGGTTCGAACGCTGGGGTGCACGCGGAGATTTCACTTCCTACCTTCCTGCACCCCTCCGCCTCGCTAAGATCTAAGCTATGGAAAGAACAACACTCGAGAGTCCTTGATGCAGTATGCCGTGGCCTGGCGTGCCACTCGCTCCGCTTCCTCCTCCTTCTCCGGTAGGGTCCCTTGCGTTAAGTAACTCTGGAGCTCCATGATCCAACATCCCTCCTGAGGTTCCATCGTCAGGAGCAGGCATGCTCCTGAGGCCGGACCACAGGCCGGAGCTCCTGAGGCAGGTGGCTGGGGGAGTTCCTCCCGGCGGTGAGCTGTGTTCGATAATGACGGCAGGGCTGAGGGCTTGAAGAGCCGCTCCTCGAAAACGCCAAGCTCCCGAGGTAACCATCTGGACGCCCGTTTGGCGATGTCGTCGGCCTCCTGATTGGTGCCACGGGGCACATGCTGCAACTCCAACCCCCAGAACTGCTTCTCCATCCTGCGGACCTCCGCAAGGTCGGCTTCCATGTGCTCATCCTTCGGCTCGTACACCTTGTTGGAGAAATTGACAAGGAGCTGCGAATCGCCCTTGATGGTGAGGCGTTTCACCCCCAGGGAAGCTACGGCCTTCAAGCCCGCTATTAAACCTTCATACTCCGCTATGTTGTTGGAGACCTTTTCACCTTGCTGGAAACATAGCTGCAGAGCGTAATAGAGCTTGTCCTGAGTGGGCGATATAAGCACCGCCCCAACCCCAGTGCCATGCCTGGAGAACGCCCCATCGAAGTACATGACCCAGCCTTCTGGCGCCTCGCTTCCCAGGGATAGGGACCGATCCTCGTCGGCCTTGAGGCCTGGCTCCTCCGTACATTCTTCCACAAAATCCGCCAACGCTGCTCCCTTGATGACTCTGGTCGTGCTGAATTCGAGCTGAAACGCTTGCAGTTCTATGTTCCACTCAGCAACCCTTCCAGCTGAGTTAGGGCTCCTGAGCACTCTCTCCAGGGGGTATGATGAGACGACCTTGATGGGGTGATCCTGAAAATAGTGCCGTAGCTTGCGCGAGGCCACCAGTAGCGCGAGGAGGAGTTTCTGAGGCATGGGGTATCGTGCCCTCGCATCCCACAACACCGTGCTGACGAAGTACACCGGGTGCTCTACGAGGTTGGGCGCATCAGTGCTGGCGGCTCCCTTCGGAGACCATGGCGCCTCTTGAGGCGACGAGGCCTCCTGAGGCTGGCCATATGGGGGAGGAGCCTCTTCCGCCTCTGGTGCACTCCTCTGCGGCGGCTGATCCTCCTCAGCCGCGGTGGCGGTTTCTGTGGGTCTTCCTTGTTCATGCTTTGCCTTGTCCCGGGCTGCTGCTGTGGTTTTGATTCGACGCTCCTCTCTAACCGCCACCAGGGCTGCGCTGGCGGAGTACGGAGTGGCGGCAAGGTAAAGCACCAGGGGCTCTTGAGGGCGCGGAGCCACCATGACCGGTGGGCTGGTCAGGTATCTCTTGAGATCCTGGAACGCCTTGTCGGCCGCTTCAGTCCACTCAAAGGGCCCCTTTTTCTTCATTAGCTGGAAGAAGGGCAGTGCTCGTTCCCCCAACTTGGAGATGAAGCGCCCTAGCGCGGTCACGTGCCCGGTGAGCTTCTGCATTTCTCTGAGGGTCTTTGGCGGGCTCATGTCTTCCACGGCCTTGACCTTTTCCGGGTTAGCCTCGATGCCTCGGTGGGACACAAGGAAACCCAAGAGCTTGCCCGAGGGGACTCTGAACACACACTTCTCTGGGTTGAGCCGTAGGTTCACTGCGTTGAGGCTCGTGAAGGTTTCCTCCAGGTCTTGTATCAGGGTCCTGGCCTCCCGAGACTTTACCACGATGTCATCGACGTAAGCTTCAACATTCTTCCCGAGCTGCGGGCCCAAGGTGATGTGCATCAGCCACTGAAAGGTCGCCCCTGTGTTACGCAGCCCGAATGGCATGCACGTGCAATAGTACACCCCACACGGGGTTAGGAAGGCTGTCTTTTTGACGTCTTCCACCGCCATCTTGATCTGGTAGTACCTAGAAAAGGCATCCAAGAAGCATAGCAGGTCGCATTCCGCGGTGGAATTGACAATCTGATCGATGCGGGGAAGCGGGAACGGATCTTGCGGGCATGCTTTGTTGAGGTTGGTGAAGTCGACACACATGCACTCCTTCCCTCCCTTCTTTGGCACAACAACAGGGTTGGCCAACCAATCCGGGTATCGGACCTCGCGAATGACCCCAGCGGCTTCTAATTTGCGGGTCTCTTGGACGATGAAGGCCTGCTTTTCTGTGGACTGCCGCCTGGCCTTCTGCTTCACAGGGCGCACATTGCGGCACACATAGAGGTGATGCTCGATTACTCTCCTAGGGATCCCTGCCAATTGGTCAGGCTCCCAAGCAAATACCTTCTTATTTGCACGCAGGAACCCGACCATGGCCTCCTCCTGCTTGGGTTCAAGGTTGGCGCCTATGGTGAATGTGGCGTTGGTGGACCCGTCCTCATCGACGGGTCTCTGCTTGGTTTCTGCCTTGTCCTGGGTGAACAACTGTTTCTTCTTGGCAGGTGCAGCCCCCTTGGGCTCAGGGGTCTCCAAGTCGGCGAGCCGCGCTCACGCCACCATCTTGAAGGCGAGCTTGAGCACCCGCAGCGCGTCTCCGGTGTCCCCGTGCACGGTGAGGGCACAACTGCTCCCGGGCATCTTCATGAGGTTGTACGCCGGGTGCGTTGCGGCCATGAATTGGGCCAGCGCTGGGTAGCCGAGGATGGAGTTGTAGGGGAGGCCGATGGGGGCGATGTCGAAGTCGACCAGCTCCGCACGGAAGTTGTTGTAGGTACCGAAGGTTACTGGGAGCCGGATCTGTCCCAAGGAGCTGGATGATCCGCCCCCAACGCCTGAGAAGGGCTGGCTGGGTTGCAGCCGTTCCAGGGGTATGCGGAGGAGGTCGAAGGCCTCGACTGAGAGCACGCTGAGGCCCGCACCGCCATCGATGAGAGTTCTAGTGACGACCACCTGGCAGATGGTGGGGGTGCACAGCATGGGGAGCGCACCCGAGCAGGCCGAGTTGGGAGGGTGGTCCTCCGAGCTGAAGGTCAGGCCGGCCTTGGGCGCCGCCCGGTCCGGGAGAGCCCCCTGCCGCGTGGAAGCAGCACTGACCCGGCGGATGAACGGCTTGACATGGTGACTTGTAGGCGGCGCCTGCGAGCCGCCCAGGAGGGCCACGACGACCGGGGGTGTTGGTGTAGCGCGATGTGCGGGGAAGAGGCCGCGGGGCTCTTCCCAAGAGGCCACGGAGGCTGCCGGTGGGTGGAGCAGCCATGTGCGCGGAGCGCCGATGGGGGCCATGGGGAGCCAGTTGGCCATGACCCTATCGTCACCTCCAGCTTCGAGGAGGGCCTCCTCGCTCGCCAGCAAGAAGGCCAGCGGATCTGTCGCGCCGCCGTAGCGCGGCGGCGTCGTTTTCTTGAACTCGTCCGGCCACCGTACCCGTTGCAGGGCTGGGGCCAGGGCTCGGAGCCCCCTGGCCCCCGTGCTGGCGCCAGCGGCCGGAGCGGGCAATGCGCTACTCATCGCGAGGCAGGCCGTGGTGGTGGCAGAAGAGAAAACTCCGGTGCACCCCTACCTGGCGCGCCAAATGTCGGATTTCGGGTTCCGGCAGATCCTTGAGGTTCGAACACTGGGGTGCGCACGGAGATTTTGCTTCCTACCTTCCTGCACCCCTCCGCCTCGCTAAGATCTAAGCTATGGAAAGAACAACACAAGAGACACAGGGTTTATACTGGTTCGGGCCACCGTTGTGGTGTAATACCCTACTCCAGTGTGTGGCGTGGTGGATTGCCTCTTGGGCTGATGATAATGAATGATACAAGGAAGAATAGCCTGGCGAGGGTCTGTTCTTGGCTAGGGCGATGAACTGCTGGGAGGAGTTCTGCCACCCTTCTCTCTCTCTCTCTCTCTCTCTCTCTCTCTCTCTCTCTCTCTCTCTTTGATCGAACCCCCCCCCCTCCTCTGTGGGTGGCTGGTCCTATTTATAGAGGCCCTGGTCCTCTTCCCAAATATCGAGCGGGAAGGGATCCAACAATGGCGGGCTAATTTGAAGGGGGGCAGCTAGTACTAGCTACCCTGACAAAAGTAGTCTTCGCCTGCACAAAGCTCTGGTGGTGACGCCGTCTTGGGCCCCACGATGACCTCCGTCTTGCAGTCCTCCTGGTCCTGGTCTTGTTGCACCGAAATGGAAACCTTTGCCTGATGCCTCGGTACTCCGCGGCTGTGCTTGCCCCCTTTGCACCAAAGAGGAAAGGAGGACACCGCGCGGGCTGGTACCCGCCTGGCGCCCTTGGTCGTCATGGCTTGCATCACGGGCACCTCATGAGGTACCCCGCCTTGATCTCTCCGCCTCTTCACAAGCCAGCCTGGTGAGGCCATGCCTGAGGAAGCTCCGCGTCATCCGCCCCGCGAGGCTTGGCCCCTCACGAGGGTCTTGGGTCTGTGTTGATGAAGATGGGCCATGCCGGGCCCCCTTTTTAAGCCACGCCGCAGGCCGCAGGCAGGCAAGTCTGGGGACGCCCGTCCCCAGAACGCCGACAGACATGTTACCTCCGTATCGACCCCATGGGGCCGACGAAGATGATGTGATGACCCTCAGCGCCTGCATAAGCTGGCCCATGCTTTGGCCGAAGAGCCAGATTCGTTTGAGGGTAGGGGACACCACCCCATAGACAACACCACCAGTCGTGCCGGCGCCAAGCCATGGCAAGACCCCCGCAACACAACCGGACATGCCGGACATGGATATGGCACAGGATCTGGACATGCATATGTGAAAGCACAAGTGCTCCCTGGGTGGTTTTGGTAATTAAAGTCAACATATCTCTTGTTGGACTAACACTTTTACCTAGTATGTTTCAGATAAGTTCAACAATGGAGTGGCATGGACTAGAGGATGTGGAACCCCTTCAAGATGCTAAGGACAAAGCATTGGCTCAAGCCTCAAGATCAAGACTCCACATTTTCTATTTTAGTGATCCAAGATCACATTGAGTCTATAGGAAAAGCCAATACTATCAAGAGGGGATGATGTGTTGCTTAATGGCTTGCTTGCTCAAAGTGCTTAGTAATATGCTCCAAAACCCTCAACTACCTTCCCACATCCACATATGACCTAAACCGAAAGTCAAACTCGGCCCCACCGATTCTATCTATCCGGCGCCACCGAGTTTCAGATGTCATAGCCACTGCCACAAACCCTAGCAAATCGGTTTCACCGATAGGGATCTTGGTCTCACCGAGATGGGATTGTAATCTCTCTGTGTATGTCCATTACCAAAATCGTTCTCATGGAGTTTGAGCAATCGGTACTACCGAGATTACAATGCAATCCCTCTGGTTAGCTTATTACCAAAATCGGTCCCACCGAGTTTGTGTAATCGGCCTCACTGAGTTTGCCTGACCAACTCTCTGGTTAGCTTATTACAAAAATCGATCCCACCAAGTTTGTGTAATAGGTCACACCGAGATTACGTTATGCCCTAACCCTAACCATAGCGGTCCTACCGAGTGGCATCTCAGTCCCACCGAAAATCCTAACGGTCACTAGGTTTGCTGAATCGGTCCGACCGAGTTTAACCATTCGGTCCCATCGAATTTGGCAAATTGTGTGTAACAGTTAGATTTTGTGTGGAGGCTATATATACCCCTCCACCCACTCTTCATTCATGGAGAGAGCCATCAGAACATACCTACACTTCCAATACACATTTTCTGAGAGAGAACCACCTACACTTGTGTTGAGGTCAAGACATTCCATTCCAACCATATGAATCTTGATCTCTAGCCTTCCCCAAGTTGCTTTCCACTCAAATATTCTTTCCACCAAATCCAAATCCTATGAGAGAGAGTTGAGTGTTGGGGAGACTATCATTTGAATCACAAGAGCAAGGGGTTCATCATCAACACACCATTTGTTACCTATTGGAGAGTGGTGTCTCCTAGATTGGCTAGGTGTCACTTGGGAGCCTCCGACAAGATTGTGGAGTTGAACCAAGGAGTTTGTAAGGGCAAGGAGATCGCCTACTTCGTGAAGATCTACCGCTAGTGAGGCAAGTCCTTCGTGGGCGACGGCCGTGATGGAATAGACAAGGTTGCTTCTTCGTGGACCCTTCGTGGGTGGAGCCCTCCGTGGACTCGCGCAACCGTTACCCTCCGTGGGTTGAAGTCTCCATCAACGTGGATGTACGATAGCGCCACCTATCGGAACCACGACAAAAACATCTGTGTCTCCAATTACGTTTGAATACTCCAAACCCTTCTTTTTACATTCTTACAAGTTGCATGCTTTAGTTTCCGCTACTCATATACTCATTGCATGCTTGCTTGATATATATTGTGTTTGTTAAACTTGTGCTTAAACTCCACTTAAACTTAAGAATATTAAAAAATGCAACTTTTGGCACTTAGTGTCTAATCACCCCCTCTAGACACCTCTTCTCGATCCTTTCAATTGGTATCAGAGCTTTGGTCTCCATTGCCTTGGTTTAAACACCATTGGAGGAAGATGGATGTGTCTACTATGGGGAGTCTTAGACATAGAGTGCCTATTCTAGATGGAGAGTATTTTCATGAGTGGAAAAATGAAATGCTTGAGATTTTCAATGAATATCATTTGAACAAGTACATTACTAGCCCTTATGCACCTCATGTTGATCCTTTGCACCCTACCCTAGATGAAGATATTGACATGATTCGCAATCTTAGAACTGTTGAGCTCATCATTAGAGGCTTGCCTAGAAACTTGATTAGATGTTTGCCTACTCTCAAGTGTGCCTACACCATATGGAGATTTCTTGAGGAGTGATTTCCAGATTATTCCTTGAAAAATTTAGACAAAATTCTCCATAAGTCTATTGCCTTGAGTAAGATGAACTCTAGTGATCCTAGGTTTGGTGATTGTCTATTTGAGCTTACCAATCTCATGCGTGCTAAAGGAAATATTGGAATCATTAGCGATATCATATCCGAAGCTATTAGAATTCATAATGGGAACCATTGTGATGATCATTTATCTAATGAATTACCCTCTCTAGGAATTGATCAATCACAAGACAATGTTGAACATGGATACTATGATGAAGATGATGATAGTGACTATGATCTTGATGATGCAATGAGGCATTTTGGTCTTATGGAAAATCTTCGCGGCTACATGGCTGGAGGAAAGGAATGGGTCCTTGATAGTGGATGTACTGATCATATGACCGGAGATAAAGATATGTTCCGTGAGCTTGCTGAAAACGACGGCCCTCAAAAATATGTCACTTTTGGTGATAATTCAAAGGGTAAGGTGGTTGGCCTTGGTAAGGTGGCCATCTCACATGATAGCTCCATACAAAATGTCATGCTCGTTGAATTCCTTGGATACAATTTACTTTCAGTTTCTCGACTTGCGGATTTCGGTTTCAATGTCTTATTCACCGAAGTAGATTGCCAAGTGTTTCGTAGAGACAATCATAAAATGGTCTTTACCGTTATATGTAGAGGAGATCTTTACATTGTTGATTTCACTAAAAAGGCTCAACCTAGAACTTGCTTAATTACCAAATCTTCTAAAGGCTGGTTGTGGCATAGAAGACTAGGTCATGTTGGTATGCAAAATCTTGATAAGCTTATTAAAGGTGATCATATCCTTGGAATAAAAGATGTCATATTTGACAAGGATAGACTTTGTAGTGCTTGTCAAGCAGGGAAACAAGTTGGAGGAAGTCACCGCGCGAAGAACATCATGACCACAAGAAGACCACTCGAGCTACTTCACATGGATTTCTTTGGTCCAAATGCCTACAAGAGTCTCAGTGGTAACTCATTTGGTCTAGTCATAGTTGATGATTTTTCAAGATTTACGTGGGTGTTCTTTCTTGATGACAAATCGCAGGTCCAAAAGATCTTCAAAAACTTCGCTAGGAAGGCCCAAAATCAGTTTGACGTGAAGATCAAGAAGGTTCGGAGCGACAACGGAACGGAGTTCAAGAACGCAAATGTGGACACCTTTCTTGACGAAGAAGGGATTTCACACGAGTTCTCGGCTACGTACACACCTCAACAAAATGGAGTTGTTGAAAGGAAGAACCGGACTCTTATCGAGATGGCAAGAACGATGCTTGATGAGTACAAAACGCCAAAGCACTTTTGGGCGGAAGCGGTTGAGATAGCTTGTCATGCAACAAATCGCTTGTATCTTCACAAGCTACTCGGCAAGACGGCATACGAGCTCCTCACCGGTAACAAACCCCAAGTTGGATACTTTCGAGTATTCGGCTCAAAGTGCTACATTCTTGATAAGCATCATCGTTCTAAATTTGCTCCTAAATCTCATGAAGGTTTCCTACTTGGTTATGGCTCAAACTCTCACACTTACCGTGCCTACAACAATTTCACCCGAAAGGTTGAAGAGACGGTAGATGTGAAGTTTGATGAATCTAACGACTCGCAAGTAGAGCAATTGCCAATTGATGTAGGATACAAAGACCCTTCGGAAGCAATTCAAGACTTGTCCATTGGCAAGATTCGTCCAACAGAAGTGAAGGAGAGTACCTCGTCCGTCCAAGTGGAAGCTTCTACCTCACGACAAGGTGAACCAAGAGTTGATACGGAAGCATCCACAAGTGGGACACGCCAAGATGAAGAAAACAAGGAAGCGCACCAAGATGAACATCAACAACCTCCTTCTCAACCACGACAAGAGAACGACAACGTCAACAATGAAGAAGGCCAAGAAGAAGCACAAGATGAAGAGGATGTTCCACCCCAACCCAAGCAAAAGCTTTCACGAGTTCGAGCAATAATTGCTAAGGATCATCCCGTCGAGCAAATCTACAATGATATCCAAACCGGGAGAATCACTCACTCTAAAACTCGTTTATCTAACTTTTGTGAACATTACTCATTCATCTCTAGCATTGAACCTATGAAGGTTGAAGAAGCATTGGAGGATCCGGACTGGATAAACGCTATGCATGAAGAGCTACACAACTTTGAGGGAAATCAAGTGTGGACATTGGTCGAGAAGCCTGACAACAACCACAACATCATTGGTACCAAATGGGTGTTTCGCAACAAGCAAGATGAAGATGGACAAGTGGTTCGCAACAAAGCACGTCTCGTCGCCCAAGGCTACACATAAGTTGAATGTATGGACTATGGTGAGACATATGCTCCCGTTGCTAGACTTGAGTCCATTCGCATCTTACTTGCTTATGCTAATCACCATGATATCACCTTGTACCAAATGGACATTAAAAGTGCTTTTCTAAATGGAAAAATTGAGGAGGAAGTTTATGTTAAGCAACCTCCCGGCTTCGTCAATCCTAAGAAACCTAATCATGTTTACACACTTCACAAAGCCCTTTATGGTCTTAAACAAGCTCCTAGAGCATGGTATAAATGCTTGACCAAGTTCCTTATTGAAAAAGGCTTTGAAATTGGTAAAATTGATTCTACTCTTTTTACTAAAAGGGTTAATGGAGAACTATTTGTGTGCCAAATTTATGTTGATGATATCATATTTGGTTCAACTAATCCTCATTTTAGTGAGAAGTTTGGAAAGCCAATGTCGGAGAAGTTTGAGATGTCTATGATGAGTGAACTCAAATTCTTTCTTGGTTCACAAATCAAGCAAACTAAGGAAGGTACCTTTGTCTCTCAAATGAAGTAAACCAAAGAATTATTCAAGAAGTTCAATATGGTAGAATGCAAAAGTATGACTACACCCATGCCTACTAGTGGACATCTTGATTTGACCAAAGATGGTGAACCGGTTGATCAAAAGGTTTATCGATCTATGATTGGTTCATTGTTATATCTATGTGCCTCTCGTCCTGATATTATGCTAAGTGTGTGCATGTGGGCACGATATCAAGCTGCTCCTAAAGAGTGTCATCTTAAGGCTGTGAAAAGGATAGTGAGATACCTAATCCATACACCAAATTTTGGCATTTGGTATCCTAAGAGGTCCTCTTTTGATCTTGTTGGCTACTCCAATTCGGACTATGCCGGAGACAAGGTTGATAGAAAATCCACTTCGGGTAGTTGTCAATTCCTTGGTAGATCTCTTGTGTCTTGGTCTTCCAAGAAACAAAACTCGGTATCCTTATCCACCGCCGAAGCAGAATGCATTGCCGCTAGTTCATGTTGTGCTCAATTACTTTGGATGACCCAAACTCTTAAAGATTATGGGATATATGTGAAACATGTTCCATTGCTATGTGACAATGAAAGTGCTATTAAGATTGCTCACAATCCCATGCAACATTCTCGAACTAAGCATATTGAAGTTCATCATCATTTCATTCGAGATCATGTTGCAAAAGGGGACATTAACCTTAAGCATGTTCGCACTGATAAGCAATTGGCAGATATATTCACTAAACCACTTGATGAGAAAGTGTTTTGCAGGTTGAGAGGTGAATTGAACATCATTGATGCTTCAAAATTGGAGTAGGAACTCCATTTGATACATGCGGGGCATGAGCCTATGACCAATCCTCGATATTTCTCTTATGATGCTATTTATATGTCTTGGATATATTTGTACCTTGCATGTTATCTAACCCGTGTAGGTACTTGGTTGAATCTAAATCTATGAGATTGCAACTCACTCACATCTTGAGCAATCTCTACATCACCAAGTCTCTACACAATGGTGGTTGAAGACAAGGAAGCACGAAACCATTCAAACATATCCTTTGGCAAATTCTATGTTGAGTCTCATGATTGTCATTTTGGATACACAAGTGCTCTTCCTTGCAAAGCTAACCCATGTAGGTAGATGAAATCAAACTCCAAGTGGTGCTCCCAACCCTTGATGAACTACATCAACCTTGAGCAACCCACACAAGTTCAACTACAACACCACCACCCAAGGTATGTTATTCCATCTTAGAGAAGCTTTACTCCAAGTCATGAGTCAAAGCAACTCGACAAGATGTGAATACATCAAAAGGCTTAAACGAAAAATGGTAACCCCATTTTGAGCTTAAACGATGAGTATGACCTATGATCAAGTGCTCTCACTTGACTCCTAAGTCAATATACTCTAACATAGGTGACTTTGTCACCGACCATCTCTAGATGAAGTTCTCGTGTGTCTCTTCGTGCTTTTGTCTCTTGCATATTTGTTTCCCCTTCCAAAAAAAACTTCATCTAGAACTTTTAGTTTCTTTTCTTTCCTTTTTGTTCTGCATCCAATTCATTGCAAATCTTTCAGTAAATTCCTTGCATATCCTTGTGAGATCTTACTTGTCTAGTGAGATGAGGTGACAAGTGGTTTCACTCTAATGAACTCGGTCACACCGATTTGTTCTCTTCGGCCCAACCGAAATCTTTCGGTGCAACCGAAGCACACAACCGGAGTCACCGATTCCACCACAGGAAAACCAACTTGCCACTTATTCCTGATTTTTGTTTGCTCCAGCTCCACTCAATGATTCTTTTCCTCTACCAGCATCATATTAGACATGCTGCTTTGCTCTGTGACTCGAGGACCAACCCATTTGTATCACATGTCCAGAAGAGCCCTTCTTGGAAATTGATGTCAAAGGGGGAGAGAGAGATCACATCAAAGCTTAATCCTTCCTATAGGGGGAGAAAGAGAGAATACTCAGGGGGAGAGAGTTTCTCAACTAGGAGAAAGTAATATCATCAAAGACCCCAGATGCTTGGTGTTCAAGAGGAGAGATGTCACATGTCTTTAAGAGGGGAAAGACATGTTTGGTTGCTTGCTTTAGCTCAAGCTCTGTTGTTTCCTTTTTTGTTGCTCCGATTTTCTGTTCCCTATCTTCTCCCAATATCCCATGCAGATTCAGGGGGAGCAAGACATCTAAGGGAAGGAAATCTCTGATTTTATTGCATATCTTTACCTTTGGGGACATGTCTATATCAAATGTGGTACTTAGTACTCACTCTACATGTCATCCCAGTCTTGGTTCTCTTGTGGTTTCTCTTGCTTGCTCTGGTCAGTAGGTGTATCTGTGTTATTTAACCTTGTTTGCGCAGGTTCATCCCATCCTAAGCCAACTCAAGACCACAAGGTAAGTATGTGCATCACAGTCATCTGAATGAGAAGTTCTTGGTGATATACATACTATTTGCAAGAAGGACTCATGAGCATGAAGGTACATTTCTCACATTCACATCATTTGCTCTGATGCATATAGCCAAGATACATGTAACACATTGCTTACTCTGTCATGTTTACGCATTCACATGCTCCTATATTCAATATTACATGATTGCATACATGTAGGGGGAGCCAATGCATGTTACATGTCTTTCCAAAGCTTTACTTGCTATTCTCTATATCTTTATCTAAAGCTTTGATGTATGTTGTCATCAATTACCAAAAAGGGGGAGATTGAAAGCACAAGTGCTCCCTGGGTGGTTTTGGTAATTAATGTCAACATATCTCTTGTTGGACTAACACTTTTACCTAGTATGTTTTAGATAAGTTCAACAAAGGAGTGGCATGGACTAGAGGATGTGGAACCCCTTCAAGATGCTAAGGACAAAGGATTGGCTCAAGCTTCAAGATCAAGACTCTACATTTTCTATTTTAGTGATCCAAGATCACATTGAGTCTATAGGAAAAGCCAATACTATCAAGAGGGGACGAGGTGTTGCTTAATGGCTTGCTTTCTCAAAGTGCTTAGTGATATGCTCCAAAACACTCAACTACCTTCCCACATCCACATATGACCTAAACCAAAAGTCAAACTCAGCCCCACCGATTCTATCTATCCGGCGCCACCGAGTTTCAGATGTCATAGCCACTGCCATAAACCCTAGCAAATCGGTTTCACCGATAGGGATCTCGGTCTCACCGAGATGGGATTGTAATCTCTCTGTGTATGTCCATTACCAAAATTGGTCTCACCGAGTTTGAGCAATCGGTACAACCGAGATTACAATGCAAACCCTCTGGTTAGCTTATTACCAAAATCGGTCCCACTGAGTTTGTGTAATCGGTCTCACCGAGTTTGCCTGACCAACTCTCTAGTTATCTTATTACCAAAATCGGTCCCACCGAGTTTGTGTAATCGGTCACACCGAGATTACGTTATGCCCTAACCCTAACCATATCGGTCCTTTCGAGTTGCATCTCAGTCCCACCGAAAATCCGAACGGTCACTAGGTTTGCTGAATCGGTCCGACCGAGTTTAACCATTCAGTCCCACCGAGTTTGGCAAATTGTGTGTAACGGTTAGATTTTGTGTGGAGGCTATATATACCCCTCCACCCACTCTTCATTCATGGAGAGAGCCATCAGAACATACCTACACTTCCAATACACATTTTCTAAGAGAGAACCACCTACACTTGTGTTGAGGTCAAGATATTCCATTCCAACCATATGAATCTTGATCTCTAGCCTTCCCCAAGTTGCTTTCCACTCAAATCTTCTTTCCACCAAATCCAAATCCCGTGAGAGAGAGTTGAGTGTTGGGGAGACTATCATTTGAAGCACAAGAGCAAGGGGTTCATCATCAACACACCATTTGTTACCTCTTGGAGAGTGGTGTCTCCTAGATTGGCTAGGTGTCACTTGGGAGCCTCCGACAAGATTGTGGAGTTGAACCAAGGAGTTTGTAAGGGCAAGGAGATCGCCTACTTCGTGAAGATCTACCGCTAGTGAGGCAAGTCCTTCGTGGGCGACGGCCGTGATGGAATAGACAAGGTTGCTTCTTCATGGACCCTTCATGGGTGGAGCCCTCCGGTGACTCGCGCAACCGTTACCCTCCGTGGGTTGAAGTCTCCATCAACGTGGATGTTCGATAGCACCACCTATCGGAACCATGACAAAAACATCCGTGTCCCCAATTGCTTTTGAATACTCCAAACCCTTCTTTTTACATTCTTGCAAGTTGCATGCTTTACTTTCCGCTGCTCATATACTCATTGCATGCTTGCTTGATATGTATTGTGTTTGTTAAACTTGTGCTTAAACTCCACTTAAACTTAAGAATATTAAAAACTGCAACTTTTGGCACTTAGTGTCTAATCACCCCCTCTAGACACCTCATCTCGATCCTTTGAATATGGCACAGGATCCGGACGACGCCGACGATGACAACGACGGTACATTTACCAATGTCGATAAGTACTTCAATGAACATGGGTACGGTGACGAATTCTTGGGGCCTCCTTCTCAAGAACCCAACCCCGCAAAAGATGATCTAGATGGTACCGCGGAGAAACCCAGTTGCAATAGGCGTTGTCTGGCGTTCATTTCTCAGGAGACGCCTCCAGCTACCGCCTTCACTGAGCCTCAGATGCCGAGGTGCAAAATATTATCAGCCCCAACACACTCAAGAAGGCTGTCTGTGAGCAGAACTCGATCCCATTATAGCAGAAGAAGGGATGGAAAAGAAAGAGTAACAAGGGTGCAAGCCAGCCGGCACCGTGTACGATCCGTGATCAGGACAAGCCACCTTCACCTAAGGATATCTCGAGGAGGGTGCATGTGGCGTGTAGGCCGATGCTGCCAACTAATCTGCTCAATGCTGCAACTGGTGCTATGCAGAGTCTGCATGACAGTGTTCTTTCTTTGGAGAAGCGGCATCTCCGAGAGAATGATGTGGCATACCCAGTTTTCCTGGCCAAGGTGCCAGAGGGCAAGGGCTTTGTGGATAGCGCCATGGGGGCTATGATCGTCCTGCGGTTTGATGACATCTTCTCTATGTTTAACCTTCATCCGCTGCACTACACCTTTGTTCGGCTATTTTCGCTGAGTATAGAGATGCGGATCATTAGAGACAAGACCCCGGACATTGTGATAGTCGACCCCTTCTACATGCGTGCCAATATCTTGGGCAGCGCCGGGGACCGGTAAGTCGTAAGTTCATACCTCGAAGGCATCATTCTGGCAAACCCAGATAAGGATAACTTCCTCGTGCCTTACTTTCCCAAGTAAGTCATCCCCTCACCGCCCCGTAACATATGATTTCTTAGATTTCGATCGTTGTTTTTTTAACATTCCATGTTTTGTGCAGTGACACACATTGCACACTCATCCTCTTAAGCCCGAAGTATTCCATGGCCATGTATTTCGACTCGGACCGTTAGTCGAAGAAAGACTACACAAATATCAAGAAAGTTCTTAATGATGTTCTCCCCAGCTACGCCAGATCTAGAGGCACCTTCAGCAGGCCAATTCATAGGTACGGGAAGCACGTGTTCGCCCACAATACAACGTTCCCCTGCGTCAAGTAGCCGCCTGGCGGTCAGAAGGATGCCTACTACGCCCTCCATCACATGCGGGTGATCGTACGGGACCATAATCACCTTCTGCTACCAAAAAATCTCAAATATTAGGCGCAAGCTTGTCGCCAATCCAGGAAGCGGACATCAGACAAGAATTCTTTCGCATCCAGTCGGAGTTTGCGGAAATCATCCATCAAGATGTCCTTCGTACCTCAGGGTAGTTCTACCTCAGATATCAACCGTCCAACAGTGAGATAGAAACAACGCTGCAAATGCAGGTTAACAACGCCCGCGATTTCCTGACCATCACGATAGAAGGCGGCTTCATCCATGCTCCGGTCCCTGAGTCGAGTCGAAAGTAGTGACGCTATGTGTAGTTCTGAAATATCGATTAGCTCATGTTGTAATTAAACTTTAATGAACTTGTATGTCTCTTTGGTTTGGACAGTCGTTCAACTTATATGTAATCGATGCTATTTATTAGTAGGACCATGAATCGTGCTATTAATGTCTTGCTTTTCTCTTCCGATCCTTTGTTGCATACTTATATATTGCTTATGTATTGTCTGTGAATTGCTACTAATGTTTTGTTTGGCTAGTGGATAGAGATGCCGTTGTATGTCGTGTACAAGGGTAAGGTTCCCGGAGTCTACGACGACTGGGAGGAGTGTCAGAGACAGGTTCACCGTTTCAGTGGTAACAGTTACAAAGGGTACACCACTAGGGCGGAGGCAGAAGCTAGATACGCGTGCTATCTAGCGGGAGAGAGGAGGGAGCGAAGGAGGAACCGGATGAAGACCAGTTTCATCGCGATGATGCTCATCATGATGACCATAGCTCTCTTCTATGTGATGGTAGTTTAGATGATCGATATCGACTTGTAATGTGAAGACAAACTCGCTACTCGCGCTCTCGAGACTTGTAATGTTCTAACTTTGTTCGGTCTTTTAAATTCGGAGACGAATATGATGAATTGTATTCGGAGACTAATCTTCTATTGTATTCGATAAATCTGCTGTTGCTGTGTGGTGCTGTCTATATTCTATCCAGTAATATATTTTGTAACCTGTGCAAATATCAGAAAAAAATCCTAATATTCATACTAGTGGCGCACCACACAGCACTTTAGTGGCACACTGCAATAAACACACTAGTGGCGCACTGCCTAGTAGTGCGCCATTAGTAACCCAGAGCACAAGGTAAATATGGCCCCCTGGGAGGCGTACTAATGGCGCACCACGGGACATACTAATGGCGCACTGCCTGGTGCGCCACTACTATCTGGTATACTAATGGCGTGATGATAGTGGCGCACCTGTAGTGCGCCATTAATGGCCAAAACAAGTGTGCCACTAACAGGTCTTTTCCTAGTAGTGACAAGTTCAAGGAGTTGACTACGATGAGACCTTCTCACCTGTAGCGATGCTTAAGTCCGTCCGAATCATGTTAGCAATTGCCATGTTTTATGATTATGAAATTTGGCAAATGGATGTCAAAACTGCATTCCTTAATGGATATCTTAAAGAAGAGTATATGATGCAACCAGAAGGTTTTGTCGATCCAAAAGGTGCTAACAAAGTGTGCAAACTCCAGCGATCCATTTATGGACTGGTGCAAGCCTCTTGGAGTTCGAATAAACGCTTTGATAGTGTGATCAAAGCAAATGTTTTATACAGACTTGCGGTGAATCATGTATTTACAAAGAAAGTGAGTGGGAGCACTACAACATTTCTGATAAGTATATGAGAATGACATATTATTGATCGGAAATAATGTAGAATTTTCTGGAAAGCATAAATGGATGTTTGAAAGGAGTTTTTCAAGGAAAGACCTCGAGAAAGCTACTTACATATTGAGCATCAAGATCTATAGAGATAAATCAAGATGCTTGATATATTTTCAATGAGTACATACCTTGACAAGATTTTGAAGTAGTTCAAAATGGAAAAGTGAAATAAGAAGTTCTTGCCTGTGTTGCAAGGTGTGAAGTTGAGTAAAGACACAAAACCCGACCACGACAGAAAATAGAAAGAGAATGAAAAGTCATTCCCTATGCCTCAGTCATAGGTTCTATAAAGTATGCTATGCTGTGTACCAGACATATTGTGTACCTCAAGTTTGGCAAAAGGGTACAATAGTGATCCAAGAGTGGATCTCTGGACGAGGTTAAAAATATCCTTAGTGGAATAAGGAAATGTTTCTCGATTATGGAGGTGACAAAGAGTTTGTCATAAAGAGTTACGTCGATGCAAGCTTTGACACCGATCTGGATGAGTCTAAGTCTCGATCTAGATACATATCGAAAGTGGGAGCAATTAGCTAGATTAGCTCCGTGCAAAGCATTGTAGACATAGAAAATTTGCAAAATATATACTACTCTGAATGTGGCTGACCCGTTGACTAAATTTCTCTCACAAGCAAAACATGATCACTCTTTGGGTGTTAATCACATAGCGATGTGAACTAGATTATTGACTCTAGTAAACCCTTTGGGTGTTAGTCACATGGAGATGTGAACTAATCACATAAAGATGTGAACTATTAGTGTTAAATCACATGATGATGTGAACTAGATTATTGACTCTAGTGCAAGTGGGAGACCGAAGGAAATATGCCCTGGAGGCAATAATAAATTTGTTATTTATATTTCCTTATATCACGATAATTTTTTATGATTCATGCTAGAATGGTATTAACCGGAAACTTAGTACATGTGTGAAT
Organism: Triticum dicoccoides; assembly: GCF_002162155.2. Taxonomy (NCBI): domain Eukaryota; kingdom Viridiplantae; phylum Streptophyta; class Magnoliopsida; order Poales; family Poaceae; genus Triticum; species Triticum dicoccoides. The sequence continues at coordinate 615,989,829 of NC_041392.1, forward strand.
ACATAGACAAACAGAGTGTCCCTAGTATGCCTCTAGTTGACTAGCTCATTGATGAAAGATGGTTAAGTTTCCTAGCCATGGACATGTGTTGTCATTTGATGATATTATGCAACTCCCGAATACCGGAGGAACACTTTGTGTGCTACCAAACGTCACAACGTAACTAGGTGATTATAAAGGTGCACTACAGGTGTCTCTGATGGTACTTGTTGAGTTGGCATAGATCGAGATTAGGATTTGTCACTCCGATTATCGGAGAGGTATCTCTGGGCCCTCTCGGTAATGCACATCACTATAAGCCTTGCAAGCAATGTGACTAATGAGTTAGTTGCAGGATGCTGCATTACGAAACGAGTAAAGAGACTTGCCGGTAACGAGATTGAACTAGGTATTGAGATACCGCTGATCGAATCTTGGGAAGTAACATACCGATGACAAAGGGAACAACGTATGTTGTTATGCGGTTTGACCGGTAAAGATCTTCGTCGAATATGTAGGAGCCAATATGTCCATCCAGGTTCCGCTATTGGTTATTGACCGGAGACATGTCTCGGTCATGTCTACATAGATCTCGAACCCGTAGGGTCCGCACGCTTAACGTTCGGTGACAATTGGTATTATGAGTTTATGTGATCACTAGTAGAAAAGGGTCAAACGTGAAGCACATTAGTGCCGGTTTGATTTTGGCCCGGTACTAATGGTACCATTAGTGCCGGTTCGAACGGATTTGCATTAATGCCGGTTCGTGTTGAACCTTTAGTACCGGTTCGTGGCACGAACCGATACTAAAGGGGTGGTGGCAGGATGGCGTCAGGCCGGGGCCCCACGATCACCTTTAGTACCGGTTCGTGGCACGAACCAGTACTAAAGGTATAACCTTTAGTACCAGTTTGTGCCATGAACCGGTACTAAAGGGGTCTGACCTATAGTACTGGTTTGTGACACAAACCGGCACTATAGGGCAATTTTCAAACTCCACCCCCCCCCCCCGTGTGTCGCCATTTCAGTTCTAAAAAAATCAAAAGAAAATGATAAAAACTTCAAAAAATAAAATCCTTCGAGAGGTAGTTATAT
>NC_041392.1:615991409-616096529 GCF_002162155.2 Triticum dicoccoides
GTCGCCATTTCAGTTCTGAAAAAATCAAAAGAAAATGATAAAAACTTCAAAAAATAAAATCCTTCGAGAGGTAGTTATATTACTACATCTACTAGTTAGGAAAATTTAAAAACTACAATTTGGACATGTTTTGCAAAAAGTGTAGGGAAAATGTAAAACGGCTATAACTTTTGCATACGATGTCGGAAAAAAACGTATAATATATCAAAAAATTCAGCATGAAAATCCGCATCCGATGGAGACCGCCTACGGGTTGTTTGGAAATTTTTAGAATCCTCAAATTCCAAAAGGAAAAAAAGATATGGTCAAATTTCAGTTTGTTTAAAATTTTTTGGTTAAATCTGGTCAAACTACTTATTCAAGAAGTATTAATGTTACTACATAATTATTCAAGAATATTAGTGTTACTAAATAATTATTTCAATTTTTTGAATTTTGGTCAAATCTGGTCAAACTATGGTCAAACTGTGGTCAAACTATGGTCAAACTTATTCAAGAAATATTAGCGTTACTAAATAATTACTGTTTTTTAGAATAATAGTTTCAAACTCAAACGGTGAAATGTGTGACTTCATGCTCAAGCTCAACTCCTGAGGGTTAATAGGATTGACATCTTACTATTGTCAGGAAAACAACAAGTGCAGACTCGGAAACGAAGGAGAATAGAACCCGAAAGTTAAGCGTGCTCGGGCTGGAGTAGTGAGAGGGATGGGTGACCGGTCGGGAAGTTAGATGATTTGGAATGAGTTGTGATCCACACTTGAGCAGTTAAGAGAGGTGATTAGAGACTAAATCATCAAATAATTCCAATTTTAAAAAAAAATCAAAAAAAATTCCAAAATTTTCAAGAAAAAATTCAAAAAAAACCCTTTAACACCAACCGGTACTAAAGGTCCCCCATACCAGGGCGCGAGCTCACGCCATGTGGTTGCACTTTAGCGCCGTTTCGTGCCGAACCGGTACTAAAGGGGGGGCCTTTAGTGCCCACCCTTTAGTGCCGGTTATGGAACCGGCACTAAAGGCCCTTACGAACCGATGCTAAAGCTCCGTTTTCTACTAGTGGATTTGATGTACCGAACGTTGTTCGGAGTCCCGGATGAGATCACGGACATGACGAGGAGTCTCAAAATGATCAAGCCATAAAGATCAATATATTGGAAGGCTATATTCGGACATCGGAAAGGTTCCGAGTGATCCGGGTATTTTTGGAGTACCGGGGGAGTACATATGGGCCTTAGTGGGCTTTAAGGGAAAAAGAGGAGAAGCCACGAGGGCTGGCCGTGCGCCTCCCATGGCCCTAGTCCAAATTGGACTAGGGGAAAGGCTGCGCCCCCTCTTTCCTTCTCCTCCCCCTTCTTCTTCCTCCCCCTCGTAGTAGGACTAGGAAAGGAGGAATCCTACTCCTACTAGTGGGCACCCTAGAACACACAAGTTGACATTGTTCTTAACCGTGTGCGGTGCCCCCCTCCACCATAATCCACCTCGGTCATATCGTCGTAGTGCTTAGGCGAAGCCCTGCGTCGGTAGCATCATCACCACCGTCATCACGCCGTCATGCTGACGGAACTCTCCCTCGAAGCTCTGCTGGATCGGAGTTCATGGGACATCATTGAGCTGAACGTGTGCAAAACTCAGAGGTGCCATACGTTTGGTACTTGGATCGGTCGGATCGTGAAGATGTACGACTATATCAACCGCGTTCTCATAAGCGCTGGAAGTACTTCTGCAGGGTTTCTCCTGGTTGTTGCTTGATGCGGCGCAGGTCACCCGCGACCGGGGGCGGTCGCAAGTGCCCTGAAAGTTGGCGATGATGTGGATGCGCATCTCGTCCCAGGAGGAAATCGAGCTTGGGGGCAGGTTCAGGAGCCATGAGCGGGCGCCGTCCTTGAGAGCCATGGGAAACCGGTTCGCCATGACCTTTTCGTGGCCGATGGCCGCTTTGATGCTCAACCCATAGAGCTGCAGAAACTCCGCAGGGTCGGGGCTGCCGTCTTAGCGAGGAGTGATAACCCACAAGTATAGGGTAATGCAACAGTTTTAGATAAGTAAGAGTTTCGAACCCAACGAGGAGCTAAAGGCAGAACAAATATTCCCTCAAGTTCTATCGACCACCGATACAACTCTACGCACGCTTGACGTTCGCTTTACCTAGAACAAGTATGAAACTAGAAGTACTTTGTAGGTGTTGTTGGATAGGTTTGCAAGGTAATAAACAACAAGTAAATAAAAGCTAGGGGCTGTTTAGATAAAGACATAACTAAGTTAGTTTTAGTAGAGAGCTTTTTGTTACGAGAAAGTTATTTGTCCCTAGGCAATCGATAACTAGACCGGTAATAATTATTGAAATTTTCATATGAGGGAGAGGCATAAGCTAACATACTTTCTCTACTTGGATCATATGAACTTATGATTGGAACTCTAGAAAGCATCTGCAACTACTAAAGATCATTAAGGTAAAACCCAACCATAGCATTAAAGCATCAAGTCCTCTTTATCCCATACGCAACAACCCCCCTTACTCGGGTTTGTGTTTCAGTTACTCACGCAACCCACTATAAGCGAATCATGAACGTATTGCAACACCCTACAGCGGGGATCCCTCACGCTTGCGCGACATGGAGAGCACCATAGGACAGCACCAATAATAAAACATGCAACTCAAACCAATCACGATCATCAAATAGCCCATAGGACAAAACGGATCTACTAAAACATCATAGGATAGCCATACATCATTGGGAAGTAATATATAGTGTTGAGCACCATGTTTAAGTAGAGATTACAGTGGGTAAGAGAGAGGTTACACCACTGCATAGAGGCGAGAAGAGTTGGTGATGATGGCGGTGAAGTTGTTGGTGAAGATTGCGGTGATGATGATGGCCCACGGTGGCACTCCGGCGCCACCGGAAGCGAGGGGGGAGAGCCCCCCTCCTTCTTCTTCTTCCTTGAGCTCCTCCCTAGATAGGAGAAGGGTTTCCCCTCTGGTCCTTGGTCTCCATGGCGTGGGAGGGGCGAGAGTCCCTCCGAGATTGGATCTGTCTCCCTGTCTCTCTCTGTTTCTGCGTTCTCAAATTCTTCCCTTTCACCATTTCTTATATTCCCGGAGATCCATAACTCCGATTGGGCTTAAATTTTAACACGATCTCTATCCGGATATTAGCTTTCTTGCAGCGAAAGAAGGGCACCAACCGCCTTACGGGGTGGCCACAAGGGCCAGGGGCATGCCCCTACCTCGTGGCCCCCTCGGGCATCGCTCGCGTGGATTTTTCATCCCAAAAATCATATATATTCCAAAAAAAATCTTCGTCAGGTTTTATCCCGTTTGGACTCCGTTTGATATGGATATCCTGCGAAACAAAAAACATGCAACAAACAGGAACTGGCACTTGGCACTGGATCAATATGTTAGTCCCAAAAATAATACAAAAAGTTGCCAAAAGTATAGGAAAGTTGTATAATATTGGCATGGAACAATCAAAAATTATAGATACGATGGAGACGTATCAGCATCCCCAAGCTTAATTCCTGCTCGTCCTCGAGTAGGTAAATGATAAAAAAGATAATTTTTGATGTGGAATGCTACCTAGCATAATCTTGATCACATATCTAATCATGGCATGAATATTAAGATACGAGTGATTCAAAGCAATAGTCTATCATTTGACATAAAACAATAATACTTCAAGCCTACTAATAAAGCAATCATGTCTTTTCAAAATAACATGGCCAAAGAAAGCTATTCCTACAAAATAATATAGTCTAGCTATGCTCCATCTTCACCACACAAAATATTCACATCATGCACAACCCCGATGACAAGCCAAGCAACTGTTTCATATTTTTGACGTTCTAAAACCTTTTCAACTTTCACGCAATACATGAGCGTGAGCCATGGACATAGCACTATAGGTGGAATAGAATGGGGGTTGGGGAGAAGATAAAAAGGAGAAGATAGTCTCACATCGACTAGGCGTATCAACGGGCTATGGAGATGCCCATCAATAGATATCAATGTGAGTGAGTAGGGATTGCCATGCAACGGATGCACTAAGAGCTATAAGTGTATGAAAGCTCAAACTAAAACTAAGTGGTGTGCATCCAACTCGCTTACTCATGAAGACCTCGGGAGTTTAAGGAAGCCCATCATCGGAATATACAAGCCAAGTTCTATAATGAGAATTCTCACTAGTATATGAAAGTGATAACTCAAGAGACTCTCTATATGAAGAACATGGTGCTACTTTGAAGCACAAGTGTGGTAAAAGGATAGTAACATTGCCCCTTCTCTCTTTTTCTCTCATTTTTTTTAAATTCTTTTGGGCCTTCTCTTTTTTTGGCCTTTCTCTTTTTTTTCGTCCGGAGTCTCATTCCGACTTGTGGGGGAATCATAGTCTCCATCATCCTTTCCTCACTGAGGCAATGCTCTAATAATGATGATCATCACACTTTTATTTACTTACAACTCAATATTACAACTCGATACTAGAACAAAGATATGACTCTATATGAATGCCTCCGGCGGTGTACCGGGATGTGCAATGATCTAGCGTAGCAATGACATCAAAAAACGGACAAGCCATGAAAACATCATGCTAGCTATCTTATGATCATGCAAAGCAATATGAAAATGAATGCTCAAGTCATGTATATGATGATGATGGAAGTTGCATGGTAATATATCTCGGAATGGCTATGGAAATGCCATGATAGGTCGGTATATATGGTGGCTATTTTGAGGAAGGTATATGGTGGGTTTAAGGTACTGGCGAAAGTTGCGCGGTACTAGAGAGGCTAGCAATGGTGGAAGGGTGAGAGTGCGTATAATCCATGGACTCAACATTAGTCATAAATAACTCACATACTTATTGCAAAAATCTATTAGTCATCGAAACAAAGTACTACACGCATGCTCCTAGGGGGATAGATTGGTAGGAAATGACCATCGCTCGTCCCCGACCACCACTCATAAGGAATACAATCAATAAATAAATCATGCTCCGACTTTGTTACATAGCGGTTCACCATACGTGCATGCTACGGGAATCACAAACCTCAACACAAGTATTTTTACTAATCCACAACTACCCACTAGCCTGACTCTAACATCACCATCTTTATATCGCAAAACTATTGCAAGAAATCAAACATATCACATTCAGTGATCTACAAGTTTTATGTAGGATTTTATGACTAACCATGTGAATGACCAATTCCTGTTATCTCTCTAAATAGATATAAGTGAAGAAAGAGAGTTTAATTCTTTCTACAAAAGATATGCCCATGCTCTACCAAATATAAGTGAAGCAAAAGAGCATTCTACAAATGGTGGTTTTTTATGTAAAGAGAAACATGCAATCCAAACTTCAAATGATATAAGCGAAGCACATGAAGCATTCTATAAAGCCATACTCAAAAGATATAAGTGAAGTGCAATGAGCATTCTATAAATCAACCAAGTACTATCTCATACCAGCATGGTGCATATAAGAAAAATGAAAACTAAATGCAAAATATGCTCCAAGATTGCACATATCGCATGAACGAAACGAATCTGAAAACATACCGATACTTGTTGAAGAAAGAGGGGATGCCTTCCGGGGCATGCCCAAGCTTAGACGCTTGAGTTTCCTTGAATGTTTACTTGGGGTGCCTCGGGCATCCCCAAGCTTGAGCTCTTGCCTCTCTTCCTTCTTCTCACATCTAGACCTTCTCGATCATCGAACACCTCATCCACACAAAACTTCAACAGAAAACTTGGTAAGATCCGTTAGTATAATAAAACAAATCACAACTCTAAGTACTGTTGCAAACCAATTCATATTTTTTTTTGCATTGTGTCTACTGTAATATAGCTTTTCCATGGCTTAATCCACTGATACAAATTGATAGTTTCATCAAAACAAGTAAACTATGCATCAAAAACAGAATCTGTCTAAAACAGAACAGTCTGTAAAAATCTGAACATTCACCATACTTATGATACTTAAAAAATTCTACCAAAATTAGGAGAAATAAACAATTTGTATATAAATACAGTGCAAAAAGTATCATAACCATTTGACGTTCCAGCTAAAAATGTAAAATCACGCACTACAGCCAAAGTTTATGTCCTGCACCGTATAGACAATCAAGCAAATGTAAACATCCTAAAGGCAAACCTTGGCACATTATTTTTATAATACAATGGAATTGTACAAGGGGATAATTATTTTTGTTTGAAAAGTTTCTGTAAGCAAGAGTCACAAAGTTTTCGTGAGCATGAACAAAGTTCAAGGAGCTCTCCCACTTCAACAATGCTTGTATTTCTCACTTTCACTTTCCTTTTTGAAAAAGTTTTGGGTTCCCCTATTTATTTTTGTTGTTTTTAAACTATATTAAAGCACTCAACAGAAATAAATGACTCTCTAAAACTTCCGGGTTGTCTCCCTGGCAGCGCTTTCTTTAAAGCCATTAAGCTAGGCATAAGGTGCTCAAGTAATGGATCCACCCGGATCCCAAGGTGTATCAAAGCCAATTTTAATTAACAATGATTTGTAATTTAGTAGTGAGCACAAAGTAACATATATCATGTAACAACGAAGTCTAACTCTCTTCCTATGCATCGGCATGTCATAAAAGAACAATTCGTGCACACATAGTAAAGGCCAATGCATAGTATAAATAGTTTCTTGCAATTTTATCATGTGGAAAACATAGAGAGGTGGAGATATAGTTCCCCTCTCATAATAATTGCAAGTAGGAGAAGAAAGCACATGCATATTATATTCATCAAAATCATCATGTGGAACGGTATAAGTCAACCCATCAATATAATCCTTAATAAGGGTAAACTTCTCCGATATAGTGTAGTTGGGAGAATTCAAAAAGATAATAGGACTATCATGCGTGGGTGCAATAGCAACAATTTCATGTTTAACATAAGGAACTATAGCAAGTTCATCTCCATAAGCATATTTCATATTGCCATCTTGGCCATAAGCATAGCAAGCATCATCAAAAAGGGATATTTCAAAAGAATCAACAAGATCATAGCAATTATCATAGCATTCATCCTTCGGTAAGCATGAAGGGAATTAAACAATGTATGAGTTCAAGAGTTACTCTCATTAGAAGGTGGGCACGGGTGATCAATCCACTCTTCCTCCTTTTGTTCTTCGCTCTCCTCATCTTTTTCATCCAATGAGCTCACAGTTTCATCGACTTCTTCTTCCATAGATTCCTGCAAAATATTAGTCTCTTCTTGGACAGCTGAGACTTTCTTAATAAGCGCATGAATATAGGAATTATATTCATAATTATCATAGCAATATTTTAGGATAGCTAAATTTTCAGGCCTATAAACATCATCATCAAAAGCTTCAAACTTTTCAAACAAAGATTCAATTTCATAAGCACCCTTGAAAGCAACAAATTCTTATATTTGTTCCACATCATAGTAATCATATATACCATTAGAATAAGAGGCTGAGGTTTCATTATCATTAAATTCACATGAAAAGGGAAGCTGTGCAGCCTTCATCCTAGAGCAACAAGTATAATCATATCTCAAGCATAGTTGCATAGCATACCAATACAATATATAAATTTGATCCCATAATAGTTTCCCTTTATGTGTCAAGCGATAATCCCTAAAGTATTCATGTTGATCCAATGTTACTCCCATTACATAATTGAATGGGGTTTTCTCAGGATTATTAAAGTAGTACACAATATCTTTCACATAACCAGCATCGAGGGTTTTAGGAGGTTCCTCATCTCCATGATTATCAAGTACACCTATTTTTTGGTATTTCGTGTTCCATATCCATAACTAAAGATAGAGAACAACTAAGAACAGCAAATAAAAATTACTTAGTGATAAAGCAAACAAGCACACACGAGAATATTCACCCCACGCTATTGCTCTCTGGCAACGGTGCCAGAAAAAGGTCTTGATAACCTACAAGTATAGGGGATCACAACAGTTTTCGATAAGTAAGAGTGTCGAACCCAACGAGGAGCTAAAGGCAGAACAAATATTCCCTCAAGTTCTATCGACCACCGATACAACTCTACGCACGCTTGACGTTCGCTTTACCTAGAACAAGTATGAAACTAGAAGTACTTTGTAGGTGTTGTTGGATAGGTTTGCAAGGCAATAAAGATCAAGTAAATAAAAGCTAGGGGCTGTTTAGATAAAGACACAACTAAGTTAGTTTTAGTAGAGAGCTTTTTGTTACGAGAAAGTTATTTGTCCCTAGGCAATCGATAACTAGACCGGTAATCATTATTGCAATTTTCATATGAGGGAGAGGCATAAGCTAACATACTTTCTCTACTTGGATCATATGCTCTTATGATTGGAACTCTAGCAAGCATCCACAACTACTAAAGATCATTAAGGTAAAACCCAACCATAGCATTAAAGCATCAAGTCCTCTTTATCCCATACGCAACAACCCCCTTACTCGGGTTTGTGTTTCAGTCACTCACACAACCCACTATAAGCGAATCATGAACGTATTGCAACACCCTACAGTGGGGATCCCTCACGCTTGCGCGACATAGAGAGCACCATAGGACAGCACCAATAATAAAACATGCAACTCAAACCAATCACGATCATCAAATAGCCAATAGGACAAAACGGATCTACTCAAACATCATAGGATAGCCATACATCATTGGGAAATAATATTTTCGGTGTACAAAAAGAGGGGTACACTTTTTGTACCCCTATAACTATGCACGGGCAGTCTGAGCCACAGGCAAAACCACACTAAGCAAGGCAAGGGAGGCGAGCCAAGGTAAGGCCAAAGCTCAGGAGAAGCAAAATGATGCCAAGACCAAGACCACAAATAGCAAAGAGGACGAAGCGGACCCCCCACCCCCGGCAAGATCCTTGCCGAGAGGCAGTTTTAGCAAACCCGGCAAGACCCTTGGGATGGCAGCTCACCCCACACCTACGGAGTGAGTCACCCTTGAGTCCACTGCCCCCATGGGGCAAGGATTCGGGAGACATCCCCGTGGTGGCATGCCGATCTTTGTGAAGACATTCGAGATTAGATACACCCTTCAGAAGATGATGATCCTTGGCGGGATCCCAGCCAAGGAGGACCACAAGGCCCCCGGCAAGAGCCTTGCCGGGGATGATAGCAGGCGCCACGGCAAGACCCTTGCCGGGGCCCCGGCAAGGCCCTTGCCAAAGACACCCGTTAGGCCACTATCAGGCCCACGCCAATCAAACCTCTACCGCCATTCGCATGCAGCTGCCGACCCAACCAGCTGGGCAGGCACTTGCGTGGCGGCATGCAGATCTTCACGGAGACCCACCACTGCGCCACCTCAGCTGCCTGCCTGCCTACATGGCACCGCGGGCGCCGCTGGCCAGGGCGCGTGTTGACGCGAGAGGGAGCAGTGACAGACGAGACAGGGCTCTCCCCCGTCCCCAATAAAGCAAGGACACCTGGGCAAGATGCATTAAATGCGCCTTGTCATGTAATGCGAGGGATTACCTCGCATCACTGTTCCCTTTCCACCTCCTGGTGCTACTGTGGCACCCCCTTTCCTATAAAAGGAGGCCTGAGGCGACCAGGAGGAGGATTCGGCTTTTTGGAGCTCCTCACGCCCCATAGCTAGCTCAAGAACACAGATATACAATCCACCAAATTAGGAGTAGGGTTTTACGCATCCCCGTGGCCCGAACCTAGATAAACGAACCGTGTGCTATCTGTTTGATCCGCTCTTCTCACGACCCCGCACCCCGCAACCGTAGTAGGGATTCTTGTGATCCCATAGGTGTCGTTCCCACCAACATCTTTGGCGCACCAGGTAGGGGGCGCAGTTGTGAGAATCGGCTTTAGTAGTTAGTTCGACGCTTCTTCATCGTCATGGCGCCCAAGAAGAAGACGACGGTGGCGGTTGGCCCGTCGGAAGCCGGACATCCCGTCCTGACGCGGGAGAGCAGCGGACCGGTCGTAGAAAGGACCCGGGGCTCCATTCGCGAACACCAACACCGTCCCAGCAGCCGGAGTTTGGGAGGCGGCGATGTTCGTGCGCCTGGTAACGGGCCGCACGCCGCCAAATCCAAAGACGGAGCCAGGCCCTCCGTGGGTGGCGCGGGGCCTTCCAAGATTGCTACCGCCCCGCCCGAAGGCGATGCGAGGGCCTCCAAGACTCCCACGCCGGCGCCGACGGCGCGCTCCTCTCAAGCGGTGCGCGACGAACGGCGCAACCACACCGAAGACCCCGGGTGTCACCGTGGGAAGAGCCCGAGTGCCACTCCCGGGAGGTAGAAGACCTGCCCGCTTGCCGAGGCGCTGGTGAAGATGGCATGCGACCGCGGGGTTATGATAGAGCTCCTTCTGACATGGTCAGAAGTCGAAGCGCGTCGTGATCCGTGCAGGTTTCACTGCCACCAACGCCAGCAGAAGCCCTGGCGCGCGCGGAGTTGCTCCTCGATTTTCCTCCCACTACGGGGAAACTCGACGAATGGAGAGCCACTATCCGAAGCCTTGTTGCGGTGGCCAACAAAGACGAACCAAGTCCGGTGGAGCCCCCGGGTCGATGCTCCGACGGAGTCCCACGCACCAGTGGCAGGAAACCCGGCGGCGCCGCGACCATGGTGCACTCGCCTCCTCCTCACCCGGTATCGCAGACGCCAGCCCGTCGCGACATTGTGGGCGACGAAATCTCCATAGCATCGTCCGACCCGCGGACCCACTGCGACCAGCGCCAAGTCCTTCGGGAACGAGAACATGAAGACGCTCGAACCACTATCGAGCGTAGGCGCGGAGCGCGCCACCAGTCAGACAGGAGAGCAGGGCCTGCTATGAACCACCCGGCACCGGAGAGCCTTGGAGGCCTACCTTACGAGGTAGGCTGTCCGGCTTTTACCCGTGAGCTGCGCCAGTTCTAGTGGCCCACTCACCGCACCTTCAAACCTGACGTGGGCAAAAAGTATAGCGGCAAGACCCACCCGTCTGAGTTCCTCAGCATCTACACCATTGCGATGCAAGCTACCGGAGCCCGCGACGATAAGGTGCTTGCGAATTACTTTCCATTGGCTCGTAAACCCAACGCCATGTCATGGTTGATGCACTTGCCGGTAGACTCTATTTCCTCCTGGTCAGATTTGTGCCATGAGTTTGTGGGCGCCATTACTGGAAGCCACCAAGCCCATGGCCAAACGAGCGACCTGCACGTCATTCCCCAGAAGGGAGGCGAGAGTCTCTGCAAGTATATATAGAGGTTCAGCCGGATACAATACAATATCCCTGATGTTCACCTGGCGCCATCATCAGCGTGTTCCATCAGAACGTGCGTAACCGCAAGATGCACGAAGAGCTGGCAATGAACAAGGTGAAAGATGTAGCAGAACTCTATGTTCTTGCTGACAGATGTGCCCGGGCTGAAGAGTGAAGGAAGTACCCCGGCAAAGACGCCGGCGTGGAAACCGACTCCTCAAATGAAGATACTGCCGCCCCGGCAAAGAAGGGCCGGCACCGCAACAGGAAGCGCAAAGGTAAAGCCGTGCTTGCCGTCGAGGGATATGGTGACACCGGCTCCACCAAGAAAACCAAGGCAGATGACCCCGACAAGGAAATTGCCATATGTGTCGCCTGCCGGGCCTTGGCGGTTGCCGAGAAGCCGGGGAACTCCGAGAAGCGATACTGCAAGATCCATCGCACCAAAGGCCATGCTCTCCAAGACTGCCGATAGGTTGAGCTCCTCGCTGAGAAGCAGAGGGCTGAATATGAGAGGCGGGACAAGGAGAAGGGCCAAGACGGTGCTGAGGGGTCCGGCAAGAAGTGTGACGGCCAGGCGGGCCGTCGAGGCAAGGATAAACAACAGGAGAGGCCCGCCCGGGGCCGTGACCAAAAGCCAGAAGACGACGATCACGAAGAGGATGACGAATCCGGCGACCAAGAGTTTCAGAAAGCTACAGAGGCCATGCGCATCGACGGCAGCGCCTCGCTGCATACTTCTCACTGCCAGCTTAAACAGTGGGCGCGAGAGATTACAGCGGTAGAATCATCGTTTGATGCCCAAAGGCCGCTGAAGTGGTCCAGCACACCTATCATTTTTGACATTGAGGATCACCCTAATCGCACTACTGCGGTCGGGTGCTTGCCATTGTTGGTTTCACCAACAATACGCAACCTCAAGGTGACAAAGATGCTAGTAGAAGCCGGGGCCAGTCTGAACTTCATCTCGCCTGCTGTGATTGAGAAACTGCAGATTCCTGGTGGAGACCTCGAGGAGACGGGCACGTTTCAGGGGGACAACCCAAGAAGAAGCCAACCCAAGGGAAAGGTCATGCTGCCCGTGACTTTTGGAAGCGATCTAAACTACAGGACGGAGAGGATCGTGTGTGATGTTGCCAAGATCCCCTTGCCCTACAACGGGATCCTTGGCCGCCCAGCGCTGGCCAAGTTCATGGCGGCGTCACACTACGCCTACAACACACTGAAGATGCCAGGACCTGTGACGATCATAACCATCCCCTCTGATAAGAAAGATGCACTGATTTGCGCTGACCAACTATACCAGCAAGAAGTTGCAGCAGCTGCCGCCACTAGGGCACTTGCTCCTGCCGCTGGGACCTCGGGAGGGAAGAAGAAGAAGAAGAAGACCGGTGAGACCTCGGACACCCACTCCGGCAAGCGCACCTCTTTGGAGTGTAGCACTCCTGTCGAGGACGTGCCAGAGAGCTCCACCAGCGGAAACAAGAAGCCCAGGGCCATACCGCTGGGAACCAAGAAGGTTTCTGTCAATGAGGACGGCACGGGAGGGGCTTTCACCATAAGCTCCACCCTTGACGACAAATAGGAATACGCGCTCATCACCTTCTTGTGAGCGAATGTCGATGTGTTTGCATGGCAAGCTTCCGGCATCCCCGGCGTTCCCAGGGAGGTGATTGAGCACCACCTTGCTGTATGTCGTCATGCGCGGCCCGTCAAGTAGAAGGTCAGAAAGCAAGCTTTGGAATGACAAGAGTTCATCACAGAGGAGATCCGGAAACTGGAAGCAGCGGGTTTGGTAAGAGGATTGCTCCATCCAACGTGGTTGGCCAATCCGGTCGTAGTGCGCAAGGCTAATGGGAGGTGGAGGCTGTGTATTGATTACATAGATATCAATAAGGCTTGTCCTAAGGACCCCTTCCCATTGCCGCGCATCGACCAGATTGTTGACTCCACAGTTGGGTGTGATTTGTTGTCATTCCTCGATGCCTACTCCGGCTACCACCAGATCTTCATGACAAGAGAAGACGAAGAGAAAACAACATTCATCACCCCATGTGGTACGTATTGTTTCATGTGGATGCCTTTCGGGTTGAAGAGTGCTGGTTCGACGTTTGCAAGGGCGGTCCAGATTGGTTTTGAACCCCAGCTCCATCGAAATATGGAAGCTTATATGGATGACATAGTGGTCAAAACCAAGGACAGGGCAACCCTCATACCAGATTTGCAAGAAACATTTGCAAACCTGCGCAAGATCAATCTCAAGCTAAACCCTGAGAAGTGCGTCTTTGGCGTCCCGTCCGGCAAGCTTCTCGGGTTCTTTGTGTCACAGCGTGGGATAGAGGCCAATCCGGACAAGATCAAAGCTATAGAGAAGATTGAAGCACCCAAGCGAATCAAGGATGTGCGTCGGCTTGCTGGTTGTGTCGCCGCCATGGGCAGATTCATTTCCAAGTCTGCCGAGCGCGCCCTTCCCTTTTTCAAGATCCTGAAAAAGGCGGGCCCGATGGAGTGGACGCCAGAAGCCAAAGCAACATTGCAAGATTTGAAGAAGTACCTCTCCTCCACGCCAATACTAGTTGCGCCTAGGCCACAGGAGTCGTTGCTGCTATACCTGGAGGCAACGAACTAGGTGGTCAGCGCCGCACTAGTGGCACAGAGAGAGGTTGACGACGAGGTAATGGCAGCGACAGAGCCCGACACCACCAATGCAGAGACGACACAACCAGTTGGAGTGCCGCCGAAGAAGAAAATGATGCAGCACCCGGTCTACTTTGGTAGTACCCTCCTGCAGGGGGCTAGATCAAGGTACTCCGGCATGCAGAAACTGCTCTTCGGCCTTCTTATGTCCTCGAGGAAGCTGCGTCACTACTTCCAGGAACATGAGATCACTATCGTCACTCGCCTCCCTCTGCAACGGATATTGCACAATCCAGATGCAACGTGAAGAATTGTGGAATGGGCGCTGGAGCTGTCCAGATTTGGCCTCAAGTTTGAAAGTACTTCAACGATTCAGAGCCGAGTCCTGGCGGAGTTCATTGCAGAATGGACCGCAACGCCTGACGAAGAAGCCCAAGAGACTGCTCTCCCCGGCAAGGAGGCAAGTTGCAGTTGGATCATGTACTTTGATGGAGCTTTCTCCTTACACGGCGCCGGGACTAGCGTGCTGCTTGTCACGCCCACCGGAGAGCACCTCAAGTACGTGATCCAGATGCACTTCCCCAGGGAGGTGTCAACAAACAATACGGCAGAGTACGAAGGGCTGCTTGCCGGTCTTAGGATCGCGGCAGACCTCAGAATCAAGAAGCTCATCGTCAGGGGCGACTCACAGCTCGTCGTCAAGCAAGTCAACAAGGACTACCAGAGGCCGTTGATGAAGGCCTACGTCGATGAAGTGAGAAAGCTGGAAGAGCGTTTCGACAGTATATAGGCTGAATACGTTCCCCGAGCGGAGAACGATATCGCCGATTACCTGTCAAAACACGCTGCCCTCAAGCTACCTGTGGAACCAGGTACCTTTGTGCTCCAGCTAACTCAGCCATCCTTTGATCCATCAACAGAGCAGAACAAGAGGAGGAAATCAGGACCCGGAAAGTACTTTCCCGCCGAGCTCCCGGAGCCGCCGGCAAGGATGTTGCCAGGGACACTGAGCCCACCACGGGACGGCTAGCTCCGGCGGAGCGTCAAGCTCTTGCCGTCGAGACAGCTGCTCCTATAGCGGAGGAAATGCCTTTAGTCCTTGCCATCGAGCCCCAGGATCCAGCGTGGGCACAGCATACCGTCCGATTCTTCCAAACAGGGGAACTTCCTGAAGAGCGGGAAGAAGCAGAAAAAGTAGCCCGTCGCTCTACCATGTACCAGTTCGTCGATGACATCCTGTACAGAAAGAGGCTGAACGGTGTGAAATTGAAGTGTATCCCTCGGGAGGAAGGACTGGAGCTGTTGGCGGAGATACACAGAGGCATATGTGGGTCCCACATCGGGTCAAGGGCCCTTGCCGGCAAGGCATTTCGGCAAGGCTTCTTCTAGCCCACCGCCCTCCAGGATGCGACGACCCTAGTCACCAGGTGTGAGGCGTGTCAGTTCCATTCAAAGAAGCTTCATCAGCTAGCTCAAGCCCTTCAAACCATTCCTCTCTCCTGGCCCTTCTTGGTCTGGGGGCTCAACATACTGGGCCCTTTCCCCCGCGCTGTCGGGGGCTTTGAGTAATTGTATGTTGCAATCGACAAGTTCACAAAGTGGCCGGAGGTGGAGGCAGTGAGAAAGGTCACAGCTCAGTCAGTCGTCAAGTTCTTCAAGGGACTACTGTGCTGTTTTGGTGTACCCAACACGGTCATCACCGACAACGACACACAGTTCACAAGCCGCACCTTCATGCAATATATCCAAGACCTCGGCAGCAAAGTCTGTTTCGCTTCCGTTGCTCACCCACAAAGCAATGGTCAAGCTAAGAGGGAAAATGCTGAAGTACTGCGAGGCTTAAGGACCAAGACCTTTGACAGGCTGCACAAGAATGGAAGGCGCTGGATTGATGAGTTACCGACGGTTCTTTGGTCAATTAGGACGATGCCAAATCGAGCCACCAGCCAGACACCTTTTGCCCTGGTATACGGGGCAGAAGCAATTCTCCCCACTGAACTCATATACGGGTCACCTCGAGTGCTCGCCTATGATGAGCTTGAGCAAGAGCAACTGCGGCAAGATGACGCAATGCTCCTTGAGGAAGATCGTCTTTGGGCGACCGTGAAAGCAGCACGCTACCAGCAAGCCTTGCGCCGCTACCATAGCCGCAAGGTTCATGCCCGAAGCCTTGAGGAAGGCGACCTTGGCCTTCGGCGCGTTCAATCGGCCAAGAATTCCAACAAGTTGACGCCAAAGTGGGAAGGCCCTTATCGGGTAATACGAGTCACCAGCCTGGCGCAGTCCGCCTGGAGACCGAAGATGCCGTTCCAGTGAGTAACTCCTGGAACATTGAGCATCTTCGCAAGTTTTACCCGTGACGCGCGGCTTGCCGGGCCCCCCGGCAAGCCACCTTTTGTTCAAGCATTGCCGATGATGCATGTAACCCTTTGTACAAAGCCAGGCACAGACCCTGAGCACAAATAAATGAAGCGCTGGTGCCCTAAGTTATAGCATGCATGCTAGGTCGAGTCTCGTCCTTGGTTAGGGTTGATAGTACTTAGCGGCGACTAACCCCTAGCTTAGAGGTCAAGTGTGCGTCTCGTTATCTTTCTTTTGTCTTCTTTGGTTCACAGGACACACGGATATCCATGCCGAACCACTTGGGGAGGAAAAGAAGATGAACAGACCAGCATCTAGCCCCCGGCAAGCCAGCATTGCCGGGGGCTGCAAGGGCAAAGATTCACCCACGGCCATCCAGAGTTGCCGGGGGCTGCATCTTCAGATAAGTTCTTCATCCCTTATCATGCATTCCATTATGGACTGAGGTATGTGAAACCTCGTTTTCCCCTAAGCTACCGTGCTCCCATAACTCTAGGCCCTAGGGCTCATTCCTGGGGCCAAGTTTGGTCGTAGTCGCGGCAGCGAAAGGATTAAACAAGGAGCCATAACCCGCCTCATCCCTGCCTCCGCCAAAGGCGTGAGGAAGGTCGAGCGAAGTGGGAAGACGGCAAGGCCTGTTGCCGGGCAAGGAAATGTTTATCGTGAAGATATCAAGGATTTACTCCTTGTCGTGGGTTCTACCCAAAAACGAATGACCCGGCAAGCATCCCTTTTTCATTAAAAACATTCCACTGAGGTACAGTCCATAGGGAATGAAAAACATGAATGATGGGATTACAAGTTTTAAATTCAGCTAAGGCCCGAAGGCTTACAAACTAAAAGAGATAATGTGCCCGTAATCCCTTTCTTGTCCCTCTCCTCAGGAGGCAGGTCAAGGAGGCGAAAAGGGCAAAAGGGGCGCCTAGGCGAGCTACGGGTGGCAGAAGACACCAAGAGAACATCTCGGTGGCCGTCCGAAGGCTGGATCGTGATGGCGGCACCAGAAGCAGAGCTCGAAGACGAGGCGGCAGGACGTCAGCACGCGTCGAAGGCGTCGGTGCCCGCGTACTCCGACTTGACGGCCTTGCCGCCCGCCCTCTTCCTCTTATGTAGCCTCCCAACGCCAGCCACCGAAGGAGATGACCACGGGAAGTTCAGGGAGCCGACGACGCGAATGATGGTGTCGCCGGTGCCGCACGGAGCGGCACCCGACACCTAATCGGACCCGTCATCCTGCTGCCTACTACCCTCGTCGTCGCTGCCGCTATCCTCCTCGTCACTCCCACCCGAGGAGGAGTCTTCACTATCAGAAGAGCTCTCCACGCAGCACCTTGCACGGGTCCCAAAGCACCCGAAGACCTTGACGGAGAGAAGGCCACCCTCCATCAGCTTAAAATGGAGAGTGAGCCCCTCCGTCAAGCAGTGGATATGGGCAAACGTCTTCCATCCCCGACGGAGATACATCACGTGAGGGGCGGGGAAATCGACGCGGGCCCATGTGCCACTGATGGCGCAACCCCTCATGTGCAGCCACAATGACTCTGGCGGATCCAGCTCCATCTCCCGCACGAAAGGAGTCGGGAGACGAAGGCGACGGCGAGGCGGCCGGCGTAGCGTGACAAAGAACTCGCAAGGGTCATCCCCAACGTGGCCCTCCACGGGGGGAAGAACTGCTGGCTGAGGCGAGGTCGGCGCGCCGCCCCGTCCTCCTCTTCCCCGAGCGCCTCGGCCTAGCCCACGGCCTCGCCCACGGCCTCGCCCCCTCCCCCTTCACCTCGCGGCTGGCTCTGCCACCGCGGGTGCGGGAGAAGGAGGGACGCGTTGTCGAGCGGCGACCCTCGCAGCCACCATTGAAGGACTAGGATTCCCTCTCTCCATGACGGATGGAAGGGGGGAGCAGAAGCTGAAGGAAGGAGGAGATGGAGGAATGCGGGACGCCATCCCCCCTCCTGCTCTTTATAAAGGAACAGGGTGGGGGCTCGGCCGCCCCGCTCAGCCAATCAAGACGCGGAAGGCGCAGGGAACTGGGACCGACCCGCCGCCACAGCCCGGTTTCCCGCCTCCACCGTTCACCACCCCAAGCGCATGAGAGCCACGTAGCAGGCGTGCAGGACCGAGGCGATGGGTGAGGCGACCTCTCCCCACCCCGTGATCGTGGGGAGTGGACACCTTGAAGACCACACCTCGGCCGCGTTCAGTAAATGGGCCGCGCCTCCACGCCTCCCTCCGTTTATGGGGAAGGCGCAAACCGCCCCCTTTACTATGACGTGACGCATGCATGTAGAGCTCAGCCCCACGCATGCCGCCCACGTCACACATGCTTCCCCGCGCGCCGCCACGCGCGGGAAGCATGGGAAGCGTAGCGCGCGAAGAGACTTACCACGGTAAAAACCGCCCCGCCTGCCCGCGCACCGTTTTTGGGCCTAGCCCAACGACGCGATTGCGCTTCGGTGTACAAAAAGAGGGGTACACTTTTTGTACCCCTATAACTATGCATGGGCAGTCTGAGCCGCAGGCACCACAACACTGAGCAAGGCAAGGGAGCCGAGCCAAGGTAAGGCCGAAGCTCAGGAGAAGCAGAACGACACCAAGACCAAGACCACAAAGAGCAAAGGGGACGAAGCGGACCCCCCCGGCAAGATCCTTGCCGGGAGGCGGTTTTAGCAAACCCGGGAAGACCCTTGCGATGGCAGCTCGCCCCACACCTACGGAGTGAGTCACCCTTGAGTCCACTGCCCCCATGGGGCAAGGATTCCGGAGACATCCCCGTGGTGGCATGCAGATCTATGTGAAGACATTCGAGATCAGATACACCCTTCAGAAGATGATGATCCTTGGCGGGATCCCAGCCAAGGAGGACCACAAGGCCCCCAGCAAGAGCCTTGCTGGGGATGACAGCAGGCGCCACGGCAAGACCCTTGCCGGGGCCCCGGCAAGGCCCTTGCCAAAGACACCCGTTAGGCCACCATCAGGCCCACGCCAGTCAAACCTCCACCGCCATTTACATGTAGCTGCCGACCCAACTAGCTGGGCAGGCACTTGCGTGGCGGCATGTAGATCTTCGTGGAGACCCACCACTGCGCCACCTCAGCTGCCTGCCTGCCTACATGGCACCGCGGGCGCCGCTTGCCAGGGCTCGTGTCGACTCGAGAGGGAGCAGCGACAGACGAGACAGGGCTCTCCCCCGTCCCCGATAAAGCAAGGACACCTGGGCAAGACGCATTAAATGCGCCTTGTCATGTAATGCGAGGGATAATCTCCCATCACTGTTCCCTTTCCACCTCCTAGTGCTACTGTGGCACCCCCTTTCCTATAAAAGGAGGCCCAGGCGACCAGGAGGAGGATTCGGCTTTTTGGAGCTCCTCACGCCCCATAGCTAGCTCAAGAACATAGATATACAATCCACCAAAGCAGGAGTAGGGTTTTACGCATCCCCGCGGCCCGAACCTGGATAAATGAACCGTGTGCTATCTGTTTGATCCGCTCCTCTCACGACCCCGTGCCCCGCAACCGTAGTAGGGATTCTTGTGATCCCATAGGTGTCGTTCCCACCGACAAATATATAGTGTTGAGCACCATGTTTAAGTAGAGATTACGGCGGGTAAGAGAGAGGTTACACCATTGCATAGAGGGGGGAAGAGTTGGTGATGATGGCAGTGAAGTTGTTGGTGAAGATTACGGTGATGATGATGGCCCCCGGTGGCACTCCGGCGCCACCGGAAGCGAGGGGGAGAGAGCCCCCCCCCCCCACCTTCTTCTTCCTTGACCTCCTCCCTAGATGGGAGAAGGGTTTCCCCTCTGGTCCTTGGTCTCCATGGCGTGGGAGGGGCGAGAGTACAAATGTACCCAGCAATACTTACATCAGAACTAACTACATACGCATCGGTATCAACAAAGGGGTAGTGGAGTTTAACTGCAGCAAGCCAGCTTTGACTCAATGGCTAACCTGAACTACGACTACAAGCAACTCTTTTGAGGTGGCGCACACGAGTCCACATATTCACCATTCAATACACCACTATGGATCCGCTCCCGTCTCCCTACGAGAAGGCCATCCATAGCACTCACACTTATCCTGCGAGTTTTAGGGTATCCACTTCAAGTTATCTATGAACTATATAGGCAACCCAGAAGTCCTTTACCGCGGACACGACTATTCGAATAGATCATTTATAACCCTGTAGGGGTGTACTTCTTCGCACACGCTCTGGCCACTTACCACCATGTACATGTCGTGTATCTCGGCAACCTTCAAGCGGAAGCCTGGCGAGGGAGTCGGCCACGACCTGACTAACCACACAAGTCTCTAGTCCAGGTTTATCGCCTATTCGGGTTCCATCCGCGAGGAGATCCGGCCAGAGTTTCGCTCACAGCCCCAAATGATGTGTGCATGGTTCCCGAGACACCAAACGGGCGCCCGGTACACCGTGCCACGGTGTATCTACCGCATGATATGTTGGGGAACGTAGCAGAATTTTAAAATTTTCTACGCATCACCAAGATCAATCTATGGAGTCATCTAGCAACGAGGGAGAGAGGAGTGCATCTACATACCCTTGTAGATCGCGCGCGGAAGCGTTCAAGAGAACGGGGTTGATGGAGTCATACTTGACGTGATCCAAATCACCGATGACCTAGTGCCGAATGGACGGCACCTCCGCGTTCAACACACGTACAGTTGGGAAGACGTCTCCTCCTTCTTGATCCAGAAAGGGGGAAGGAGAGGTTGATGAAGATCCAGCAGCACGACGGCGTGGTGGTGGATGCAGCAGGATCCCGGCAGGGATTCGCCAAGCGCAAGCGGGGAGGAGAGGTGTTACGGAGGGAGAGGGAGGCGCCAAGGGCAAAGGGGTGCGGCTGCCCTCCCTCCCCCCTCTTTATATAGGGGCCTTGGGGGGTGCCGGCCCTAGGAGATGGATCTCCAAGGGGGCGGCGGCCAAGGAGTGGCTTCCCCCCCGCCAAGCCAAGTGGGGGGCGCCCCCACCCCTAGGGTTTCCCAACCCTAGGCGCAGGGGAGGACCAAGGGGGGGGGGGCGCACCAGCCCACTAGGGGCTGGTTCCCCTCCCAATTCAGCCCATGGGGCCCTCCGGGACAGGTGGCCCCACCCGGTGGACCCCCGGGACCCTTCCGGTGGTCCCGGTACAATACCGGCGACCCCCGAAACCTTCCCGATGGCCGAAACTGGACTTCCTATATATAAATCTTTACCTCCAGACCATTCCGGAACTCCTCGTGACGTCCAGGATCTCATCCGGGACTCCGAACAACTTTCGGCTTACTGCATACTAATATCTCTACAACCCTAGCGTCACCGAACCTTAAGTGTGTAGACCCTACGGGTTCAGGAGACATGCATACATGACCGAGATGCCTCTCTGGTCAATAACCAACAGCGGGATCTAGATACCCATGTTGGCTCCCACATGCTCCACGATGATCTCATCGGATGAACCATGATGTCGAGGATTCAATCAATCCGTATACAATTCCCTTTGTCAATTGGTACGTTACTTTCCCAAGACTCGATCGTCGGTATCCCAATACCTCGTTCAATCTCGTTACCGGCAAGTCACTTTACTCGTACCGTAATGCATGATCCCATGATCAACCACTTGGTCACATTGAGCTCATTATGATGATGCATTACGGAGTGGGCCCAGAGATACCTCTCCGTCATACGGAGTGACAAATCCCAGTCTCGATTTGTGCCAACCCAACAGACACTTTTGGAGATACCTGTAGTGTACCTTTATAGTCACCCAGTTACGTTGTGACGTTTGGCACACCCAAGGCACTCCTACGGTATCCGGGAGTTGCACAATCTCATGGTCTAAGGAAATGATACTTGACATTCGGAAAAGCTACAGTAGATGAACTACATGACATTTGGGCTATGCTTAGGATTGGGTCTTGTCCATCACATGATTCTCCTAATGATGTGATCCCGTTATCAATGACATCCAATGTCCATAGTCAGGAAACCATGACTGTCTTTTGATCAACGAGCTAGTCAACTAGAGGCTCACTAGGGACATGTTGTGGTCTATGTATTCACACATGTATTACGATTTCCGGATAACACAATTATAGCATGAATCAATAGACAATTATCATGAACAAATAAATATAATAATAACCATTTTATTATTGCCTCTAGGGCATATTTCCAACAGTCTCCCACTTGCACTAGAGTCAATAGTCTAGTTACATTGTGATGAATCGAACACCCATGCAGTTCTGGTGTTGATCATGTTTTGCTCTAGGGAGAGGTTTAGTCAACGGATCTGCCACATTCAGGTCCGTATGTACTTTACAAATCTCTATGTCTCCATATTGAACACTTTCACGAATGGAGTTGAAGCGACGCTTGATATGCCTGGTCTTCCTGTGAAACCTGGGCTCCTTGGCAAGGGCAATAGCTCTAGTGTTGTCACAGAAGAGAGTCATCGGGCCCGACGCATTGGGTATGACTCCTAGGTCGGTTATGAACTCCTTCACCCAGACTGCTTCTTGTGCTGCCTCCGAGGCTTCCATGTACTCCGCTTCACATGTAGATCCCGCCACAATGATTTGCTTGCAACTGCACCAGCTTACTGCCCCACCATTCAAAATATACACATATCCGGTTTGTGACTTAGAGTCATCCAGATCTGTGTCAAAGCTAGCATCGACATAACCCTTTACGACGAGCTCTTCGTCGCCTCCATAAATGAGAAACATATCCTTAGTCCTTTTCAGGTACTTCAGGATATTCTTGACCTCTGTCCAGTGTTCCATGCCGGGATTACTTTGATACCTTCCTACCAAACTTATGGCAAGGTTTACATCAGCTCTGGTACACAACATAGAATACATGATAGACCCTATGAACGAGGCATAGGGGACGACACTCATCTTTTCTCTATCTTCTGCCGTGGTCGGGCATTGAGCCGTGCTCAATCTCGTACCTTGCAATACAGACAAGAACCCCTTCTTTGACTGATCCATTTTGAACTTCTTCAATATCTTGTCAAGGTACGTACTCTATGAAAGACCAATGAGGCATCTCGATCTATCTCTATAGATCTTGATGCCTAATATATAAGCAGCTTCTCCAAGGTCCTTCATTGAAAAACAGTTGTTCAAGTAGGCCTTTATGCTTTCATAGAATTCTATATCATTTCCCATCACCAGTATGTCATCCACATACAATATGAGAAATGCTACAGAGCTCCCACTCACTTTCTTGTAAATGCAGGCTTCTCCATAAGTCTGCGTAAACCCAAACGCTTCGATCATCTCATCAAAACGAATGTTGCAACTCCGAGATGCTTGCACCAGCCCATAAATCGAGCGTTGGAGCTTGCACACCTTTTCAGCATTCTTAGGATCTACAAAACCTTCCGGCTGCATCATATACAATTCTTCCTTGAAGAAACCATTAGGGAATGCCGTTTTGACGTCCATTTGCCATATCTCATAGTCATAGAATGCGGCAATTGCTAACATGATTCGGACGGACTTCAGCTTCGCTACGGGTGATGAAGTCTCATTGTAGTCAACCCCTTGAACTTGTCGATAACCCTCAGCGACAAGCCGAGCTTTATAGACGGTTACGTTACCATCCACGTCTGTCTTCCTCTTAAAGATCCATTTATTTTCCATGGCTCGCTGATCATCGGGCAAGTCAGTCAAAGTCCATACTTCGTTTTCATACATGGATCCTATCACGGATTTCATGGCTTCTAGCCATTTGTCGGAATCCGGGCCCGCCATTACTTCTTCATAGTTCGAAGGTTCACCGTTGTCTAACAACATGATTTCCAAGACAGGGTTGCCGTACCACTCTGGTGCGGAACGTGTCCTTGTGGACCTACGGAGTTTAGTAGCAACTTCATCCGAAGTTTCATGATCACCATCATTAACTTCCTCTCTAGTCGGTGTAGGCACCTCAGGAACATTTTCTTGAGCTATGCCACTTACCGGTTCAAGAGGTAATACTTCATCAAGTTCTACGTTCCTCCCACTTATTTCTTTCGAGAGAAACTCTTTCTCTAGAAAGGACCCATTCTTGGCAACAACGATCTTTCCTTCGGATCTAAGGTAGAAGGTATACCCAATAGTTTCTTTAGGGTATCCTATGAAGACGCATTTTTCCGATTTGGGTTCGAGCTTTTCAAGTTGAAGTTTCTTGACATAAGCATCGCATCCCCAAACTTTTAGAAACGACAACTTAGGTTTCTCCCAAACCATAATTCATACAGTGTCATCTCAACGGATTTCGACTGAGCCCTATTTAAATTGAATGCGGCAGTCTCTAAAGCATAGCCCCAAAATGACAGCGGTAGATCGGTAAGAGACATTATAGATCACACCATATCCAATAGATTGCGATTACGACGTTCAGACACACCATTACGCTGAGGTGTTCTAGGCGGCGTGAGTTGTGAAACTATTCCACATTTTCTTAAGTGTGTGCCAAATTCGTGACTCAAGTATTCTCCCCCACGATCTGATCGCAAGAACTTGATTTTCTTGTCACGTTGATTCTCAACCTCACTCTGAAATTCCTTGAACTTTTCAAAGGTCTCAGACTTGTGTTTCATTAAGTAGACATACCCATATCTACTCAAGTCATCAGTGAGGGTGAGAACATATTGATAGCCACCGCGAGCCTCAACACTCATTGGACCACACACATCAGTATGTATGATTTCCAATAAGTTGGTTGCTCGCTCCATTGTTCCTGAGAACGGAGTCTTGGTCATTTTACCCATGAGGCATGGTTCGCACGTGTCAAATGATTCATAATCAAGAGACTCCAAAAGTCCATCTGCATGGAGCTTCTTCATGCGTTTGACACCTATGTGACCAAGGCGGCAGTGCCACAAGTATGTGGGACTATCATTATCAACCTTACATCTTTTGGTATTCACTCTATGAATATGTGTAACATTACGCTCGAAATTCATTAAAAATAAACCATTCACCATCGGAGCATGACCATAAAACATATCTCTCATATAAATAGAACAACCATTATTCTCGGATTTAAATGAGTAGCCATCTCGAATTAAACGAGATCCTGATACAATGTTCATGCTCAAAGCTGGCACTAAATAACAATTATTGAGGTTTAAAACTAATCCCGTAGGTAAATGTAGAGGTAGCATGCCGACGGCGATCACATCGACCTTGGAACCATTCCCGACGCGCATCGTCACCTCATCCTTCGCCAGTCTCCACTTATTCCGCATCTCCTGCTTTGAGTTACAAATGTGAGCAACCGCACCGGTATCAAATACCCAGGAGATACTACGAGTACTGGTAAGGTACACATCAATTACATGTATATCACATATACCTTTGGTGTTGCCGGCCTTCTTGTCCGCTAAGGATTTGTTGCAGTTCCGCTTCCAGTGACCACTTCCCTTGCAATAAAAACACTCAGTCTCGGGCTTGGGTCCATTCTTTGGCTTCTTCCCGGTAGCTTGCTTACCGGGCGCGGCAACTCCCTTGCCGTCCTTCTTGAAGTTCTTCTTACCCTTGCCTTTCTTAAACTTAGTGGTTTTATTCACCATCAACACTTGATGTTCCTTTTTGATTTCCACCTCTGCTGATTTCACCATTGAATATACCTCAGGAATGGTCTTTTCCATCCCCTGCATATTGAAGTTCATCACAAAGCTCTTGTAGCTCGGTGGAAGCGACTGAAGGATTCTGTCAATGACCGTGTCATCCGGGAGATTAACTCCCAGCTGAGTCAAGCGGTTATGCAACCTAGACATTTTGAGTATGTGCTCACTGACAGAACTATTTTCCTCCATCTTACAACTGAAGAACTTGTCGAAGACTTCATATCTCTCGACCCGGGCGTGAGCTTGGAAAACCATTTTCAGCTCTTCGAACATCTCATATGCTCCATGTCTCTCAAAACGCTTTTGGAGCCCCGGTTCTAAGCTGTAAAGCATGCCGCACTGAACGAGGGAGTAATCATAAGCATGTGACTGCCAAGCGTTCATAACGTCTTGGTTCTCTGGGATAGGTGCGTCACCTAGCGGTGCTTCTAGGACATAATCTTTCGTGGCAGCTATGAGGATGATCCTTAGGTTCCGTACCCAATCCGTATAGTTGCTGCCATCATCTTTCAGCTTCGTTTTATCTAGGAACGCATTGAAGTTGAGGACAACGTGGGCCATTTGATCTACAAGACATATTGTAAAGATTTTAGACTAAGTTCATGATAATTAAGTTCATCTAATCAAATTACTCAATGAACTCCCACTCAAATAGACATCCCTCCAGTCATCTAAGTGAAACATGATCCGAGTTAACTAGGCCGTGTCCGATCATCACGTGAGACGGACTAGCCAACATCGGTGAACATCTTCATGTTGATCGTATCTTCTATACGACTCATGCTCGACCTTTCGGTCTTCCGTGTTCCCAGGCCATGTCTGTACATGCTAGGCTCATCTAGTCATCCTAAGTGTATTGCGTGTGTAAATCTGGCTTACACTCGTCGTATTCGAATGTTAGAATCTATCACACCCGATCATCACGTGGTGCTTCGAAACAACAAACCTTCTCAACGGTGCACAGTTACGGGAACACTTTCTTGAAATTATTACGAGGGATCATCTTATTTAAGCTACCGTCGTTCTAAGCAAATAAGATGTAAAACATGATAAACATCACATGCAATCAAATAGTGACATGATATGGCCAATATCATTTGCTCCTTTTGATCTCCATCTTCGGGGCTCCATGATCATCGTTGTCACCGGCATGACACCATGATCTCCATCATCGTGTCTTCTTGAAGTTGTCTCGTCATCTATTAGTTCTACTACTATAGCGAACGGTTTAGCAATAAAGTAAAGTAATTACATGATGTTATATGTTGACACGCAAGTCACAAATAAATTAAGACAACTCCTATGGCTCCTACCGGTTGTCATACTCATCGACATGCAAGTCGTGATTCCTATTACAAGAACATGATCATCTCATACATCACATATATCATTCATCACATCCTTTGGCCATATCACATCACACAACAGTTGCTGCAAAAACAAGTTAGACGTCCTCTAATTGTTGTTGCAAGTTTTTATGTGGCTGCTATAGGATTCTAGCAAGAACGTTTCTTACCTACGCCAAAACCACAACGTGAATTGCCAATTTCTATTTACCCTTCATAAGGACCCTGTTCATCGAATCCGATCCGACTAAAGTGGGAGAGACAGACACCCGCCAGCCACCTTATGCAACTAGTGCATGTCAGTCGGTGGAACCAGTCTCACGTAAGCGTACGTGTAAGGTCGGTCCGGGCCGCTTCATCCCACAGTGCCGCCAAATCAAGATAAGACTAGTAACGGCAAGATAATTGACAATATCGATGCCCACAACTACTTTGTGTTCTACTCGTGCATAGAAACTACGCATAGACCTAGCTCATGATGCCACTATTGGGGAATGTAGCAGAATTTTAAAATTTTCTACGCATCACCAAGATCAATCTATGGAGTCATATAGCAACGAGGGAGAGAGGAGTGCATCTACATACCCTTGTAGATTACGCGCGGAAGCGTTCAAGAGAACAGGGTTGATGGAGTCGTACTCGACGTGATCCAAATCACCGATGACCTAGTGCTGAACGGACGACACCTCCGCGTTCAACACACGTACGGTTGGGAAGACGTCTCCTCCTTCTTGATCCAGCAAGGGGGAAGTAGAGGTTGATGAAGATCCAGCAGCACGATGGCGTGGTGGTGGATGCAGCAGGATCCCGGCAGGGCTTCGCCAAGCGCAAGCGGGGAGCAGAGGTGTTACGGAGGGAGAGGGAGGTGCCAAGAGAAAACGGGTGCGGATGCCCTCCCTCCCCCCTCTTTATATAGGGGCCTTGGGGGGGCGGCCCTAGGAGATGGATCTCCAAGGGGGCGGCGGCCAAGGGGTGGCTTCCCCCCCAAGCCAAGTGGGAGGCGCCCCCACCCCTAGGGTTTCCCAACCCTAGGCGTAGAGGAGGCCCAAGGGGGGGCGCACCAGCCCACTAGGGGCTGGTTCCCTTCCAAATTCAACCCATGGGGCCCTCCGGGACAGGTGGCCCCACCCGGTGGACCCCCGGGACCCTTTCGGTGGTCCCGGTACAATACCGGCGACCCCCGAAACCTTCCCAATGGCCGAAACTGGACTTCCTATATATAAATCTTTACCTCCGGATCATTTCGGAACTCCTCGTGATGTCCGAGATCTCATCTGAGACTCCGAACAACTTTTGGGTTACTGCATACTAATATCTCTACAACCCTAGTGTCACCGAACCTTAAGTGTGTAGACCCTACGGGTTCGGGAGACATGCAGACATGACCGAGATGCCTCTCCGGTCAATAACCAACAGCAGGATCTGGATACCCATGTTGGCTCCCACATGCTCCACGATGATCTCATCGGATGAACCACGATGTCGAGGATTCAATCAATCCGTATACAATTCCCTTTGTCAGTCGATATGTTACTTGCCCGAGACTCGATCAATGGTATCCCAATACCTCATTCAATCTCGTTACCGGAAAGTCACTTTACTCGTACCGTAATGCATGATCCCGTGATCAACCACTTGGTCGCATTGAGCTCATTATGATGCATTACCGAGTGGGCCCAGAGATACCTCTCCGTCATACGGAGTGACAACTCCCAGTCTCGATTCGTGCCAACCCAACAGACACTTTTGGAGATACCTGTAGTGTACCTTTATGGTCACCCAGTTAAATTGTGACGTTTGGCACACCCAAGGCACTCCTACGGTATCCGGGAGTTGCACAATCTCATGGTCTAAGGAAATGATACTTGACATTCGGAAAAGCTATAGCAGACGAACTACACGATCTTTGGGCTATGCTTAGGATTGGGTCTTGTCCATCACATCATTCTCCTAATGATGTGATCCCATTATCAATGACATCCAATGTCCATAGTCAGGAAACCATGACTATCTTCTGATCAACAAGCTAGTCAACTAGAGGCTCACTAGGGATGTGTTGTGGTCTATGTATTCACACATGTATTACGATTTCCCGATAACACAATTATAGCACGAATCAATAGACAATTATCATGAACAAAGAAATATAATAGTAACCATTTTATTATTGCCTCTAGGGCATATTTCCAACATCATAGCCCACCCCTAGGGTCAGCGCTACACACGGCCGCCAACACATATCCTATAAACACCAGAAACTAGTTGCAACTCCTGGACAGAGAGCAAGGGAAGTTAATAAGTCGAGAGGGTCCATTGGTTTCGGGCCCAATACGTGGTAGTAGCTGTTCATGGATCACAAACACATAACTCAGTTCCTGAGAACGGTTTCAATGAGACAACCCACCATGTACTCCTACATGGCCTCTCACCGCTACCTTTACCAAATCGTGTTCACACACTTAGCTCACACACAGTAGGACATGTTCATCACTATTCCAATTCATCCCCGATGAATCAGACCTGACTCAACTCTAAGCAATAGCAGGCATAACAAACAAGAATGAATGAGTAGGCACATCAGGGCTCAAAACAACTCCTACTCATGCTAGTGGGTTTCATCTATTTACTGTGGCAATGACAGGTCATGCAGAGGAAAAGGGTTCAACTACCGCAGCATGTAACAGTTGAATCGTTGTTGTCCTAATGTAGTAAAAGAGAGCATTAGCGAGAGAGTGGGATTGCATCGGAACGAACAAGGGGGTTTTGCTTATTTGGCACTTCTGAAGATAGTATAACTCTTCATCGGTGTCATCGAACTCATCGTCGGAACCACGTCTACTGAGAGGGGACAATTACCGGCAAGAGAACATAAACACCATTCAATTAATGCAATGCACAAACGAATGAATGATATGACATATTAAGGTACTGAATTGACCTAATGAAATATCTAGCCAATTTAATTGAAGTGGAACTCAAACAAGATCAAATTCCAACTCCAAATGTTATTTCATAAATTGCCCTAATCAAAATTTGTCCCATTCAGTGAGGTTAACATCTTCAAACATGCATGGTCATGGCATAAACAAATTCTTCATATTTTTCTGATCATTTTCCATATATAAATTATTTGATTTGGAGCCACGGTTGATTTTCTATGATTTTTAGAAGTTTTGGATATTTTCTGGAATTTCCTGATTATTTTATAACCAGAAAATCATTAATTGCGTCAGCACTGCGTCAGCAGTCAACTGGGTTGACCCAGGTCAAACCTGACCAATGGGGTCCACTGGTCAGTGATACAGTGTCAACTAGAGAGGCTGACGTGTGGGTCCGGCCAATGCTGACGTGGCCAAGTCAACGTTGACAGGCAGGGCCCGCTGAGATTAGTACTAATCTAACAGAGAAGTTAAACTAATTAATTTAGGCACTTGGGCCCACATGTCAGTGAGAGGGGGGGTAATTAATGCTGACAATGGTGTTTAGTCGGCGACTAATCGCCGGCGCTAAGCAGTGCACGGCGGCGATCACCGGCCGGCCGTTCCGGCCACGGTTTGTCATGCGGGTGGGTTCGCTGGAATGCCCACAGTGCGGCGTGTCGGGTGGTGCAAGTGGCAGCTACTTGGGAGGGCTGTAGCTTTTCCAGCGTCGAGGTGGGCGGCAGCGGTGCTCGGGCACATGCGGGCAACAGTGCTACGGGGCACGAGCGAGCAGGTGAAGGTCTAGGCAACCTCCTGGGTCACCAGGAGCTTGATGCAGTGCGAAGGCGCAGCTGTCTCGAGCTGAAGCCACGACGGCGGCAAGGCAGGCGGCGGCCGGAGCTCGGCTAGCACGGCCTAGGCGCTAGGGTGCGGGAACGGCAGCGGGAAAGGGGGAGGGGAATAATCGGGGGCTCACAGCGCATCGGTTGGGGTCGTCGACGAGCTCGGGGATGGACGGTTGACGGCGAGCAGATGCAATGGTGACAAGCTCGAAGGCGGCGATTCCAGGCATCCGAGGACATGTGTTGCGGTGTGGAGCTTCACATCATCGAGGCGGGTCAGGGGAACACGTCCACGGGGCAAGGGGACGGCAATGGGCACGGTGTTTTTCGGCGGCGCTTTCCGGCTCGTTTGGGCGCCCATGAGAGAGAGAGCAGAGGGGAGGGGAGAGACCGCGTGTGAGAGAGAGAGAGAGCAGAGAGGTGTGTGGCATCTCCGGGGCGACGTCGGGGAAGC
The DNA here is from genome assembly GCF_002162155.2 of Triticum dicoccoides. NCBI lineage: Eukaryota > Viridiplantae > Streptophyta > Magnoliopsida > Poales > Poaceae > Triticum > Triticum dicoccoides. Next base: position 616,022,814 of record NC_041392.1, read on the forward strand.
GGCAACAAGCAGGAGGTGGCACGTGCGTGCCAGCGTGCCACGGCCACACACGCTCTGTCCTTCTGCCGCGCCGAGGAAGATGACTGGCAAGGTGGGATCGGGTGGGCTGCTCAGAAGCTGGGCCGACTATAGTAGAAGGCCGCCAAGTACGTTTCTGTTCTGTTTTATTTCTGTTTTGTTTTGTTTTTATTTTTTCATTTTGCCACTGATTCAAAATTCAAAATAAATTCAAAACAGGGCAAAACCTTCTGAATATTTTTATGTTGCCATTATGGACTTTTCCAGAGACACATTAATAATTCCAGGGCCTTTTGAATTATATTATATAAAAAATGAATATAATCCAAAACTTAAATAATTATTGATTTAATTTCAAAGTCCCAAAATAATTCCTTCAAAAATGTTCACTATTTTTGGTTTGGTCTCAAAGCCTTTCCAAAATTATCAAACATTTATGAAGTAATTTTGGAAACAATGAATGCAATTTAAAGGGTTCTTGCCCTTCTTTTAAAATGATTTATGAGGCTTCCAATTTCCTCATTTCAAGTTTCTTGAAAAAAATAGAATGCATGATGCTCACTGATGCAACTATCTGCAAACAATTCTAGGGCTGTGACAGCTCACCCCCACTAAACAAGAATCTCGTCCCGAGATTCAAGCGTGGGGAAAAAAGAAGGGGGAACGCAAACTAACACGATCTTCATGATCTAGGTGGCACTTCATAAGAACGTTGATTCGATCACCATCATTGTCTCGATGTCTTTCCCCGAGAACTCCAACTAACATGACAATGAGAGGAAAGAGAAAACTCTAGAAGGATCGATCTTATCAAAGATCGAACAACTTAGGATCAACTCACGGAGTGAGACATTAAAACATCTCTCGAGCTGATACACGAAGTACACATCTAGAGGGGTGGAGTGGAACAGATGACGAGGGTTCACTAGGTAGACAACAATTCCACACCTAAGAGGGTGGTGAACGGTTGTCAATGTAGCGAGGATTTGAGTTTCCATGATACCATAATGAGACACCCTAGAGAAGGGTGACTCGTAGAATTATCCCTTAAGTGGCAAAAAGAATTACTTTTGATCCAGAGATGAATAAAATTCTCTATACGAGCCTAGGGAAAATCTCAAGAAATCGTTTGAAGGAGTTCGAAAGAATGACATACCCTGACTAGAATGGATGATGTGGACTACCTTGTTGAAGACAACGCAATGGATGATTTTTGCTTATCATCGGAAATGGATGGGATCCATGGTAGGACCAGTTTTGAAGATGATCCTGAACAGCAACTGCTGAGAAGGGCAGTTCATAGTAGGATGACACAATGGCGGTGCAAGCTGGGAACAAAATGCAAATGTTGGGAATGTTCCAACCATCATATCTGCCTGAGATTCAGATTTGGTCAGTAATAGGATACTTCAGACTCAACAGGTCTGAAAAAGAAAATTTGCAACACAAATCGACGAGATAACATTGCGAGATTCTCGGGAAATGAACTACGATAGCAAGCTCCAAAACATGAGTTGGTTCTGCTACACACATGTGAACACGCTGTCCCAGACAAGTATGACCATGTAGTAGTCTTATAATAAAACACCACCAAGTTCAGGTGGGGAACCATTGTCGAGGATATCAAAGTCCTTGCATAAGGCATGCTCTTAAGAAGGAACTTCTTCTCATTGAACAAGTCATTCAGTGGCTTGGTGTGCTAGGAAACACATAATGAATGGAGGCGGCCAACCTATCAAACCATAGAGTACTTCGCACATGCGTGACTAACTTGGGATGATTCCAGAGGAAGCAAAAACAATCTTTCTCGTATTCACGGCGGCAACTTCAATAGAATGCGCATGAATTCGAGGAAGTCACTTCTTCCATCCAAGCATAAGATTCATGAACGGAACGCGAAGCATTGCTTACAAAGTTTCCAACACTAATTTACATGTTCAACATGAATCATGGACAAGATGAAATTGTTGTCAATGGGCTCAACAACAAACCATCCAGGCTTCCATATAGATGGAATTCCATAATTAAGTGAACACGGTGATAGAATTGGTCAGACCAAAGGATGTAATGTTGTGTGCCCGAGGGATCAACCACGAGTAAGACAACATTACGAACATCGTTGGTTCTGATTTGATTTGAGGATAGCCCACACTCAAATCAAAGTTTGGATAAGACAATAGATCCAATAACTTATCACGAGGACCAATCGATGAAGATTGTATGTTTCTTCAACACACACACACACACAAGATATCCCCTAAAATGAACTAAGTCGGATAGAGATTTTATCTTCCAACTCTCCAAGTTGTTGTTTAGCTTAACCAACTAGCTCAGGGGTATCCAACACGGGTTCTTGGAGAAGGAGTGGTTTACAAGAAATCAACTTGATCATGAACTCAACATAGCGGTCAGGTGACAACCTGGTAACACTTCCGAGAAGATATTCGGAAAATCACGAACCACCAAAATGTTATTAAGCTCGGGAGCAATCTTGCTTTCGAGGCAAGATGATATGATCAAAAGAGTGAGGGATTGACACAACTCTAACTCATTGATCGAAAAGTGCACTGGGAATAAGGCTAGGTAGCACGATCAATCTTAGGATGATGATTCGGTAACCAACACGCTAAGAATGAAATTATTGTCCATTAACTATCAAGAAACGGAGTTGCTAGGAGTATAGATTTCATGCATCATGATTCACTTGTCGGATAACATGGGGACCAAGGAATGAATAATGATGGCAATAAGTATCACTGTATCAAGAGTTCATAGGATGGTGTGCAATTTCCATGACATTCTTGATATAAAGATGGTAATACTCCAAGGTAGAACAGAATCAAAAGCTGGATTGGCATCTGATTTGCGGATTACAACTGCTTTGACCCAATCCTGGATATGGATGAGGTACTGGAGTCTGTTTCTCCTAGTCATTCTGGAATAGAATGGCTTGACGAACCACAAGAGTAATAGGCATCGATAACACGAGTGCACGACTACTCCTGACTACAAATTGATAGACGGAGGTCAAAAAACAACTAATGAGGGACAACTCAAAGAACATATGATTTTCTGAGTTGTGGATGGATGGATTAGTATGTCCAGCAAGCTCAACATTTCTTCCGGATAACCCATGCAGAAAGGTAGAACTGGCAGATTCACAATGTAGAACGAAGAACTCATCAAGAGTACTCTGATTGTGATCTTTTGATCCAACAAACTTCTGCCATAAGTGGTTCATAGTATTTAGAAGAAGGAAATACCACGGACCTCGAGGACTAATGCAAAGGTTACTAATAACCTAAAGGAATGAGCAAACACTATCAACATGAAGTAAGTAGGGTGAATCTCGGGTTCAAAAACCTAGGAATAGAATGCCTACTAACTAATGGCATCACGGGATGCTTCGGGATTAATGGCCAGAGTCATTACACTGGGAATACAAAGCATTGCTAGATTACTAGGTGACTCCCTAAGACACCTAGGGTCATAATAATAGCTCCAACATATATGTCGAGGCAATAGAGTACCTCAACTCATCGATTAGTGTGGTTGAACTGGCCCAAAGGGACATCGGGAACGAAAAGAATGGATTTGCAAATGCATCATACTATGTAGAAACCTGGGATGACTCGGACAGCATAACGGTTGTAAATGCTCAAAAATATTTGAGACATCCTGCAAAATGGTGGCATAACCACTCAACAACATCATATCAGGGTTCTGAGGCGATTTAACAACACACTGGAGTAGTAGAAACTGAACTGAGGCTTGAAACCAACAATCATATAAGTCTACAGATTAGTAACACGTGATCCTGATAGAAGATGAGAAACACTAGTTCTTAATCCCCGTAGAAAGGAAGAGGCTGACTCAGATCAGAAGGGCATAAGGTAAAGGAGTAAAAAGAGCCTTACGTTCCCTTCCCCAATCAATTCCCTTACATAACTAAAGCATTTCTAGAGACAACTACGACCAGTTTGGCTTGGTAATCCTACATGCAGTCACGCTTTGATACCAACGCTGTCAGGACCCCGATCCTAAGTCACATCGATCTAGCATGTAACACTTCATATCAATTTGCGGCCTCACGCACGGTATTCCCACGGGTGCCACCTTACCTGGCCCGGGACCATTTGTGCCTTTTCGCTCACGTATATGATAGTGTCGCTAGCTTCCATATGACAGAGAACCCGGGCCGACATGACTAGTCGTGAACCCAAAGTGGCACTAACCTACGGGGACAGGCATACATGAAACAACATCGAACATGTCGGTCATCAGTGTGTGAACCCGGGCTGTAGCAACTGGGCTAGCAGGACTCCGGGAACCCGGGCTGTAGAAGGCTAGCAGGACTCCAGAAGTCACCGCGTGACATTTCCCCGAAGGGAAAGACACAAGAACGAAGTGAATCACATGCCGACTAGTCTAAGTGTTCCGGAGCAGTAGTACTGGGCTAGCAGGACTCTGGTAAACCGGGCTGTAGCAGACTACCCAGGCTCAATGGAAACACCAGACTACATTTCCCCATAAGAGACGCTACCAAGGATAAACAACTAGATTGTTGGATCCCACACATACCAAGCATTTCAATAACATACACACAATATGCTCGATATGTGCAAATACAACATGGCATCACAACAAGACTCTACGACTCAAAGTATTTATTCATTAGGCTCCAAGGAGCGAGATATTACAAACATGGGTCTCATGACCCATCATTCAGAGCATACAAATCAAAGCACATGCGGAAGCTTAACATGTCTGGGTACAGACATCTACAAATGAAAAAGGCTGAGAAGCCTGACTATCTACTAGATCCTACCTAGGGCACAAGATCGTAGCTGAGGTATCAAGCTAAACATCGAAGTCCACACGGAACTACTAGCGAGACTGTAGTCTCTCTGCAAAAACATAAAATAGTCAAACATGAGTACAAATGTACCCAGCAATACTTACATGAGAACTAACTACATATGCATCGGTATCAACAAAGGGGTAGTGGAGTTTAACTTCAGCAAGCCAGCTTTGACTCAGTGGCTAACCTGAACTACGACTGCAAGCAACTCTTTTGAGGTGGCGCACACGAGTCCACATATTCACCATTCAATACACCACTATGGATCCGCTCCCGTCTCCCTACGAGAAGGCCATCCATAGCACTCACACTTATCCTACGAATTTTAGGGTATCCACTTCAAGTTATCTATGAACTGCACAGGCAACCCAGCAGTCCTTTACCGCGGACATGGCTATTCGAATAGATCATTTATAACCCTACAGGGGTGTACTTCTTCACACACGCTCTCGCCACTTACCACCATGTACACGTCGTGTATCTCGGCAACCTTCAAGAGGAAGCCTGGCAAGGGAGTCAGCATGACCTGACTAACCACACAAGTCTCTAGTCCAGGCTTATTGCCTATTCGGGTTCCATCCGTGAGGAGATCCGGCCGGAGTTTCGCTCACAACCCCAAACGATGTGTGCAGGGTTCCCGAGACACCAAACGGGCGCCCGGTACACCGTGCCATGGTGTATCTACCGCGTCATAGCCCACCCCTAGGGTCAGCGCTACGCACTGCCACCAACACATATCCTACAAACACCAGATACTAGTTGCAACTCCTAGACAGAGGGCAAGGGTAGTTAATAAGTAAAGAGGGTCCATTGGTTTCGGGCCCAATGCGTGGTAGTAGCTGTTCATGGATCACAAACACAGAACTCAGTTCCTAAGAACGGTTTCAATGAGACAACCCACCATGTACTCCTACATGGCCTCTCACCGCTACCTTTACCAAATTGTGTTCACACACTTAGCTCACACACAGTAGGACATGTTCATCACTATTCCAATTCATCCCCGATGAATCAGACCTGACTCAACTCTAAGCAATAGCAGGCATGACAAACAAGCATGAATTAGTAGGCACATCAGGGCTCAAAACAACTCCTACTCATGCTAGTGGGTTTCATCTATTTACTATGGCAATGACAGGTCATGTAGAGGAAAGGGGTTCAAGTACCGCAGCATGTAACATTTGAATCGTTCTTTTCCTAATGCAGTAAAAGAGAGCAGTAGCGAGAGAGTGGGATTGTATCGGAATGAACAAGGGGGTTTTGCTTGCCTGGCACTTCTGAAGATAGTATAACTCTTCATCGGTGTCATCGAACTCATCATCGGAACCACGTCTACTGAGAGGGGACAATTACCGGCAAGGGAACATTCAATTAATGCAATGTACAAGCGAATGAATGATATGACATATTAAGGTACTGAAGTGACCTAATGCAATATCTAGCCAATTTAATTGAAGTGGAACTCAAACAAGATCAAATTCCAACTCCAAATGTTATTTCAGAAATTGCCCTAATCATAATTTGTCCTATTCAATGAGGTTAACTTATTCAAACATGCATGATCATGGCATAAACAAATTCTTCATATTTTTCTGATCATTTTTCATATATAAATTATTTGATTTGGAGCTACGGTTGATTTTCTATGATTTTTAGAAGTTTTGGATATTTTTCGGAATTACCTGATTATTTTTAAAACCAGAAAATCATTAATTGCATCACCACTGCGTCATGCCTGCGTCAACAGTCAACTGGGTTGACTTAGGTCAAACCTGACCAGTGGGGTCCACTGGTCTGTGATACAGTGTCAACTAGAGAGGCTGACGTGTGGGTCCGGCCAATGCTGACGTGGCCAAGTCAATGTTGACAGGCGGGCCCCCTGAGATTAGTACTAATCTAACAGAGAAGTTAAACTAATTAATTTAGGCACTGGGGCCCAGATGTCAGTGAGAGGGGGGGGGTAATTAATGCTAACAATGGTGTTTAGCCGGCAACTAATCGCCAGCGCTAAGAAGTGAACGGCGGCGATCACCGGCCGGCCGTTTCCGGCCACGGCTTGTCATGCGGGTGAGTTTGCTGGAATGCCCACAGTTCGGCGCGTCGGGTGGTGCAAGTGGCAGCTGCTGGGGAGGGCTGTAGCGTCGCCGACGTCGAGGTGGGCGGCAGCGGCGCTCGGGCACATGTGGGCAATAGTGCTACGGGGCACGAGCGAGCAAGGTGAAGGTCTAGGCAACCTCTTGGGATCAGCAGGAGCTTGATGCGGTGCAAAGGCGTAGCTGTCTCGAGCTCAGGCCACGATGGCGGCACGGTAGGCGGCGGCCGGAGCTCGGCTAGCACGGCCTAGGCGCTAGGGTGCGGGAACGGCAGCGGGAAAGGGGGGAAAGAATCGGGGGCTCACAGCGCATCGGTTGGGGTCGTCGACGAGCTCGGGGACGGACGGTTGACGGCGAATCGATGAAGACGTCCACGAGCAAATGCGACGGTGACAAGCTCGAAGGTGGCGATTCCAGGCATCCGAGGACATGTGTTGCGGCGTGGAGCTACACATCATCGAGGCGGGTCAAGGGAACACGTCCACAGGGCAAGGGGACGGCAGTGGGCACGATGTTTTTCGGCGGCGCTTTCTGTCTCGTTTGGGCACCCGTGAGAGAGAGAGAGAGCGGAGGGGAGGGGAGAGACCGCGTGAGAGAGAGAGAGTGTGCAGAGAGGTGCGTGGCATCTCAGGGCGACATCAGGGAAGCGGCAACAAGCAGGAGGTGGTGCACGCGTGCCGGCGTGCCGCGGCCACACGCGCTCTGTCCTTCTGGCGCGCCGAGGAAGATGACTGGCAAGGTGGGCTCGGGTGGGCTGCTCAGAAGCTGGGCTAACTACAGTAGCAGGCCGCCAGCTACGTTTCTGTTCTGTTTTGTTTCTGTTTTGTTTTATTTTTATTTTTTCATTTTGGCACTGATTCAAAATTCAAAATAAATTCAAAACAGGGCAAAACCTTCTGAATATTTTTATGTTGCCATTATGGACTTTTCCAGAGACACATAAATAATTCCAGGGCCTTTTGAATTATATTATATAAAAAATGAATATAATCCAAAACTCAAATAATTATCTATTTAATTTCAAAGTCCCAAAATAATTCCTTCAAAAATGTTCACTATTTTTGGTTGGTCTCAATGCCTTTATCAAACATTTATGAAGTCATTTTGGAAACAATGAATGCAATTTAAAGGGTTCTTGCCCTTCTTTTAAAATGATTTCTGAGGCTTTCAATTTCCTCATTTCAAGTTTCTTGAAAAAAAATAGAATGCATAATGCTCACTGATGCAACTATCTGCAAACAATTCTAGGTCTATGACACTTCCCTTTCACCGTTTCTTATATTCCCGGAGATCCCTAACTCCGAATGGGCTGAAATTTTAACATGATCTCTATCTGGATATTAGCTTTTTGCAGCAAAAGAAGGGCACCAACCGCCTTACGGGATGGCGACGAGGGTCAGGGGCGCGCCTGCCCCCTGGGGCGTGCCGCCCTGCCTCGTGGCCCCCTCGGGCATCGTCTCGCGTGGATTTTTCTTCCCAAAAATCATATATATTCCAAAAAAATCACCGTTAGTTTTATCCCATTTGGACTCCATTTGATATGGATATTCTGCGAAACAAAAAACATGCAACAAACAGGAACTGGCACTGGGCACTGGATCAATATGTTAGTCCCAAAAATAGTATAAAAAAGTTTCCAAAGTATAGGAAAGTTGTAGAATATTGGCATGGAACAATCAAAAATTATAGATACGACGGAGATGTATCGAGGAGGCAGATCCGGCTTGAACTTGCCCAGCCAGACGACACTACGCAGCTCAGGAGTGAAAGCGCGGCAGCCCGCCGTGGCCACCGGGGCCCGTCATGGAGGCGGAGCTTGACCTTGGTGTCCCTGCGCTACCACGGAAAGTGGCACATGGCCCTTCCGTAGCAAGCGATCCTGATGTGGTGGTGCTGGAAGCGGTGGGGCATCTTCTTCCGGGCGGGGAACCTCCTGGGAACTTCTTTCTTCGCGCGCGGGCACACGACGCGGTAGATCATGCCGCTGGGCCACGCATCTTGGAGTGAGAATGGCGTCTTGACGCGGGGGAGGCTGAGGCGCTCCGTGAGCCGCGTGCCTCGGTGCGAGGGCACCATATTGGTGCTGAGGGGGCGGAGGCGCTCCGTAAGCCACATCGCCCGCACCCGGGGGCGGGCGATGCAGCGAGAGGGATGGTGCAGGAGAGCCCCCTGCGGCGCTAACGAGCTCGGCTATTCGGTCCAACCAATCCTCGTAGAGGTCGTCGACCGGGCGGTAGCGTAGGAGCTCGCGCACCATGAGCAGCGCGGCCTGCGCGTCCGTGGGGGCGCGGCGAGCGTGAGACAATGAGACGGCCGGAGTTAGCGACGGGGTGGTGGTGCGACCGTCTCGCCGCATAGAGGGGTGCAGTGAAGAGGCTTGCTGCTCGTTTGCCTCCTGGCCGGTGGCGGCGTTGGCAGCGGGTGATGGAGAACGACGGGGAGGTCTGCTGACAGGGGCTGTCTGAGCGACACGGGTGGTGAGAGCGGCCCGGTGCTTAGCGCAGGCCCGGCGAGCGTCAGCCACGAACTTGGCGGAGTGGTGAAGTGTGGATCAACAAAGAGGAAAGCTTCGACACACCCCTACCTAGCGCGCCAAATGTCGGATTTCAGGTTCTGGCAAAACCCTTGAGGTTCGAACACTGGGGTGCGCACAAAGATCTCTCCCCCTCTCTAGCTCGCACACTCTACGATCTCACGGCCTAGCTCGTCGAACCCAAAGAACATGAGACCCAAGATTTATAATGGTTCGGGCCACCGTTGTGGTGTAAGACCCTACTCCAGTGTGGTGTGGTGTATTGCCTCTTGGGCTGAGGATGAACAGTTAGAAGGGAAGAACAACCTCGCGAGGAGAGGTGTTCTTGTGCTTGGTGAACTTGTCTAGTGGCCTTGGTGGAATGGATCTAGTACAAGATGAGATCTCTTCCAACGGTGGTGGCTAGTCCTATTTATAGAGGCCCTAGTCCTCTTCCCAAATATTGAGCGGGAAGGGATCCCACAACGGCCAAATTTGAAGGGAGACAACTAGTACAAGCTATCCTGACAAAAGTAGTCTTCGCCTGCCAAAGGCTCTGGTGATGACGCCGTCTTGGGATCCACGGTGACCTCCATCCTGCCATCCTGTTGGTCTTGGTCTCGTTGCACCGATATGGAAACCTTTGCCTGATGCCTCGGGACTCCTCGTCTGCGCTTGCCCCTTTAGCACCAAAGAGGAAACGAGGACACTGCGCGCGCTGGCGCCCGCTGTCAGAGTAATGGGCCACGGGTAGGCTAACCCGAGGCCCAAAACCTTTCAAGACATCGGGGCTGACTGCGCCCCTCAAGACGCTAGATGAAGAGCCGCCTTCTGGAGGACGGCTGAAGGAACAGTCGGCTGCCCGCATGCAGCCAAGTCCTAGAAGCGAGGTCAAGACCGGCCGACTCCCGCCTGGCGGCTTCCAGAGAAGTCGGCCACGGGGAGTCGGCCCACGGCACCAACAAAGCCCATGCCCTCATCAGGGGGGATGGGACGGGGAGTGGCAACAGTAAAGCCCACTCCCTTCCCTTTTCAGGAGATGGCTAGGCCACAGTGCGCTGTACTAACAGAGATCTCCGTCTGGCGCGGCACTGTTGCCATGCCATCCCTGACCTCAGCAACAGTGGGCGGAGTCATGTGACCACGACGGCCTGTCAGTATGGTCCACGGACGACGGACCCTACTGCTTAGCGAGAGTCCAGAAGACAGCAAGAGCGCCACTAGTCAGACCTGTAGGGAGCCGGCCCCCGAGAGTCGGCCTGCCCCTCCCAAGGGTTCCCCGCGCCACTAACCAGACGAGACAGGGAGGGGCTACAGTGATCACCCGCTAGACGGCGGGGCTATAGCCACGACTCCATGACCAAGCCTGTGTCATTAGAAGTACGGCTACAGTAATCAGAAGCCGGCAAGACCCGCAACCGGCGGGTACGGCCTATCGGCTCCGTACCAGACCAGTCGGCGGGGCCCACCAATCGGCGGCCCTAGCAGTCGGCGGAAGGGCCGGCAGGCAAAGAGACTAACGGCTGGTCCCTGCGCCCAGTCAGTTTACCATTGTACCCCTGGGGGGTAGGCCTATATAAGCCCCCAGGGCACCCATGCAAAGGGTCCCGACCCATTAGAACTAGACCAGATCCTAGAGGGGGGAGAGAGCTAGCCCTGCCTTCTCCTACCTTTAGCATACAGCTCGAGGAGCGCCCTTGTATTCACTTTGCCTTAGTGATCATGCGGAGACCCCGCAGAGCAGGACTAGGGGTGTTATCTCCTAGGAGAGCCCCGGACCTGGGTAAAGTACGCCGGCGTTCGTGTCTACGCCTCATCCCGTTTTCGGGCACCGGCGACGTTCTACTCGCTCCCACCATGATAAGCCATCCATTGGCATATGTCGCACCCAACCCCCGACATTTGGCGTCCATCATGGGGCGAGGTGCACCGTCGTCCGGAGACTTGTTCTGGACGGGAACCCTTTCCTCCGTGGCAAGCGCAGCCAGCCCGGCATGCCAGACGGAGTCTATGCCGACGCGCTGAATGGCGCTGAAATCGCCCGCGCGGCCAGTTACCTTGCCAACCTTGTCGGTGAGGTCCGCCTCTCCGACGAGCCCTCATCCAACGTGGGCACAGGCAGCCCTGAGAGCCTCCTCGCGGGCCTCCTCGATCAACTCCACATCGCCAGCAAGCCCGCTGGGGACTTGGAGTCCGTAGGCTCCACCGACCCGATGTTGGTCGACTCCGACACCGCGTCGCTTGACACATTCCCCACGAACGTGGTGGTCTACGATGAGCCGCTCCCTTGCACGGAGAGCGGCGGAAGCACCTTCACAGAAGTGCTTGTCATTAGTCATGGTGAGCACTCCGGCGGGGGTGATTATGACCCGGTCAACGCGGCGCTGCAAGACCTGGCAGCGCCCATTCCCGAAGACGCCGACACCGAGACGCTGGAGGCACACCACCTTCAGCTATTCGAACGCGCCAAGAAGCTGGCCAGCATGAGACGCCTATCAGAGGCCTACCAGCGCGAGATGGACCACGCTGTGGGCGGCACACCGGCTCCAGCTGGACCTAGCCGCCTTGGCATGGTCCAGCTGCGCGGCGTGGCCATCGCCGACTTGTTCGAGGCAAATCGCCCCATTTACGCAACGCCTGCGGAGAACATCCGAGCCGCCTAGGCGGCGGCGGACGAGATGGAAAAATTCGAGGGTGAAGAACGTCGCTTGATGATGGAGCGCGTCCAGCGACTCCTTGACGCGGCTGCGGAGCAGAACGAGGCTGGCTGCCGCACTAATGCGCCGCACCAGCAAAATGACGACCTGCCTCCCCGCCAAGACCAAGGCGTGACATCTCGGACGCCGACTGGTGGCGTCCGCGGAATAAAGGACAAGGAGCCGGCTGCCAGCCGCAGTCGGACTCGCATCACCATAGAGCACGACCAAGACGGCCGCCCAAGAGCAATGGAATGATGGGACAACTGTCTGCCTCCTCCCCTCGCAGGGAAAGGCGAGTCTCCCTGGCGCCTGTTGATCACCCGACGCTCGGCGACCGCCTTGGCCGCCGAGAGGGAGTTGGAGAGAATGACGCCCGCCACCGGATCAACCGTCTCCACCGATCCCTGGTGCTTGAAGCAGAAGATGAGCTGGGTCCGCTGTGTTTAGGCCCCCGCATTCGAGACGAGCCCTTCCCCAAAGGTTTCACGCTCCCCAGAGACACACCCAAATACACTGATTCCGTGAAGCCGGAAGAATGGCTAGTTGACTACTCCACGACCGTCAGTATAGCAAACGGCAATAAGCGTGTCGCCGTGAAGTACGTTCCGCTCATGCTCCAAGGCATGGCCCGGACATGGCTGAACAGCTTAAAGCCCCGCAGCATCAACAGTTGGGTCGACTTCACTGACGCCTTCGTCTGCAACTTCACCAGCACGTACAAGCGGCCTCCCAAACCTCGCCAGCTCTCCTTGTGCATGCAGGGCCCCAACGAGTCAACTCGTGACTACCTCACGCGCTGGGCCGAGCTCCGCAACTCCTGCGAGGGCGTGCACGAGGTGCAAGCCATCAAGTACTTCACTACAGGATGCCGAGAGGGCACCCTCCTCAAGCACAGGCTTCTCTGCGACGAGCCAAAGACCCTCGACGAGCTGCTGATCATAGCAGACAAATATTCCACGGCCGACTCCTCCATGAAGGCGGATATCCTAGTTAGTGCGACAGGCATGGTGGCTCCTCAAGCTCCTCGAACCCCGGCTGGAGACGCTAGTCGGTGTCAACAGCAGAATGACCACAAGCGCAAAGCCCCACAGCCGGCTTCCACCAGCCGGTAGGTGGCAATAGTCGAAGACCAGCAGCCGGAAGGGAAGCTTCCGCCCAAACATCAGAAGGGCGGCAAGCCCAACTGGCTGCCGGCTTTCTCATATGAGCAGACTTTTGGATGGACCCTGCAAATTCCATAGTGGCGCGAAGCCGTCCAACCATACCACTCGGAAGTGCCACTTGCTCACCAGGATCGCCAAGGGAGACGGCCTCTTGCGTCCCCCATCTGCTGGGCAGCTGCCTCCTCCTCCGCCCAGCAGCCGGCGGCCAGACCAGCTGGCGCGATACAAGATGAGTATCCAGAAGAGCATGGAACCTATGTCGTGTTCACCAACTGCCCGCTGATCGACGCAGCAGGCGGCTGCAGCGACAAGAGGTGAATGCAGTAGCATCTGAGACACCAGAGTTCATGCATTGGTCTGAGAAGCTCATCGGTTGGAGCAGAGCTGACCACCCGAAAGTAATGCCCAAACCCAACTCCTATGCCATGGTTTTTGTCAAGACCTGTTTTCCAATAAAACATTTATTGAAAAACCGACCATTATATAGACCAGTATAGAAGAATCCTCCTTACTAGTAGACAAATCCTTGATACAGAAATCCAGAAGTACTAAATATTATACAAGGTTGAGCTGAGGCTACTCAACAATTTATTACAAGCACGCCAATATTATACATAAAGGCAGATATGACACAAAGGGTATGGTGGCATAACTACTGACTCGTAATAAAAGTGGTGGTGGATATGTCATGGTGAAGTGGGTGACATGACTCCAAAATCTTACAGCTCATCAAGCGCCGGAGTGAGGCTCGGTGATTTTATTAGGGTAGCGGAAGCGTATATAATACAAGTGACCAACTCCAGGCTCGCACGGGATTGACCGGGACTCCTCTAGGTGTCGGACTCGCTATCGTACTCTTCATCCATAAGATCGCCTTCGTCAACATCTGGCCAAATCAACAAGCCAGGTGAGTACTTTGAATGTACTCGCAAGAAAGTTTGGACATAAGATATAACAAATGCAAACATGATGCACATGAGCAGACTAGTAATGCGCACTCAGATAATAAATTTGCACTGCATGTTAAATAAAAAGGAAGTCAGGCGGTAGTCCTCGCAAAATCCCAACCAAATAGTTGAAGACTGATCGGGTGTCTGAAGCGACGCCTCGAAAGGTAAAATAACTTAACATGCCACAGTCAGGCGTCAGGGCGACACCACATAAAGGGCTTATATTCAAACGTAAATGACAGTACGTGCCACAGTCGGACGTCTAAGCGACATCTCGAAAAGGGCTTATAATGAAAGTAAATAACAAGGATGTCGCAGTTGGACGTCTGAGCGACATCACTTAAATGGCTTATATCAAAAGTAAATAACAAGAATGCCACAGTCGGACGTCTAAGGGACATCACATAAAGGGCTTATATAAAAATAAATAACAAGAATGCCACAGTCGGACGTCTAAGCGACATCACATAAAGGGGTTATATCATAGTAAATAACAAGAATGCCACAGTCGGACGTCTGAGCAACATCACATAAAGGGCTTATATCTCATCATTCGAATTCAAGTAGCTCATGAAGGTAACATCATTCCACGGAATACTCGGTACATGATAATAAACTGGTTAGTCCATCCACAGGAATAACATTCGGCCGGGTTTACCACTCTTAGTTTCATGCTTATTCTCCAGAGACTGTCACTGAGACTGACACTGAGACTGATACTAAGATTGACACTAGTATGTTGACCAAAGTCCTTGACCATGGACATGGTTACTCGAATGGTTTTGACTCTGCAGAGTTTGTACTCTTTAACCACAGCCAACAGATTTCAGTAGTCACAAAGAACTAGTTCCGTTTATGGTATTTTATGAGAAACACATCTAACCAGTACACACCCATTCCACATTCCGCTGCCAAGAATCACCCTAGGCAACGTTCAAGAAAAATTCTAAGACGGGGAGGCTACAACCTCGAATAGCATGGGATGAAAATTATATCGCGCGCTCTAAGGGGTGCCCCCCTCTCGATCCCAACCGGAAACACCCATGCCCCCTGACCGGATGACAGGCTTTAATCCAGGGCCATGGAACCCTCATCACGGCCCCTCTATTTGGTGTGTACAAGGAAAGAGGTTTGCAACTTACTAAACCGTATTCTTTGCAGAAAACATGTGGTAGCACGGAAGGGGACGAACGGGAACAAGACTTGATCCACGTTAATGCTGGAGTTAAACAGTTGATATAAAACTGGCATGCTTCAACAATACCATCTTGCAACCTATCATGCCACCACATGATCAGGTTATCTCACAATCATATGAACACATTGAATTTCGAAGCTCACTTGCAGCTTGCTTGCATGAAATATAACATTCACAAATGCTTATATAAACATGTCATGAGAAAACCACTCAAGCAATCATGAAAAACACTCATCATATCAAAGGTTCAAACATGCTTGCCTGGTTCGGAGTAGTCGGAGTCTAGCTCGACGATGTTTGCAGCTCCGTCACCTCCTTCGGTATCTACGTTAGAAAAGAAATCGGATACTAACGTAAACACCCTGCGTCCATAAAAAATTATCCAAATATTTTTCAAATAAATATGGTAAAAACTAGATAGAAAAATAAAGATGACAGAAAAAGAATCAACTCAAAATCATCTTCTGTTTAAAAGTGATTAAGGTTTTAGTCCAGGGACTAATCTATGATGAAACGGAAACTTTCTAGGGGCTAGTTTAAAAAAAATAGAAAATGTTTCGGTTGGAAAAACGCCAACCCAAAGGGAAAACGTACTTTGCCCGAAGGCGCTTTCAGAAAACGTTTCGAATAAAAGAGGAGAGGCAGACGAGGGGTCCCGCATGTCAGGTTTAAAATCCCACCGCCGGCCGAAGCAAACGATGATCGCCGGCGACGACCAATGGCGATCCAGAGGAGGGCAAGGGTATGGTTGCACTCACGGGACAATTCTGCGTTGGTGGGTGGTGGATTTGGTCGTCGGCGAGCACCACACCATTGGTGGCTTCCACTCCGGTGGACGGCGGTTCGGTCGAGGATGGATCCCTTCGAAGAGAGATGCAAACGCCAAATTGAAGCGCGGGTTAGGGGAGTGGGTGCACTAGGAGGTTCCTCCCCAAGTTTGAGCTAGAGCTATGCAAGGAATCGAGTGAATCAAGCTGGCTACCAGAGCGGGTCGTGGCGGCCGGAGTTGGGGAAGAAGGCCTCCTCGAGGTCCTTCTAGCGGCTGGGCGCGGCTCTGGTGAGTTGGAGGAGTGGTGTTGGGTCGAAGGCGAGCTCGGGGCCTCTATTTATAGCTGACCCGAGGCGGTTGCTGAGAACGGGATCACTCCGGCGAGCGATTACGGCGAGGCAGTGGTCGGGCTAGAGGTTTAGGTGACTAGGCACCTTCTGATTGGTTCATTGGTTCCATTCAACAGCTAAGCTTGATCAGATTTGGCCTGCTCCCGTGGCCTGGACGGAACGGAGCTCACGGGCTCGTCGGCGGTAGAGAGCACGCTCTACGCCTCTCAGGCCACGACGACAGTTCTGCAGCACGCACAAGGAAGAGGACGGCCACGCGGAGGCTCCTGGTGGTGTGGGCGGTGCTGGACGGCGCCGTACTGCAGGGTTGGCCCCTGCTAGTCGCCACGGCGGTTCTGCCACTGCGGAAGACGCCAGAGTTGACGTGACACGTCGCCACCGACGCTCGCGACCGGCCAAACAACCGTGCGGCGCATTGGATAAGAAGAAGGAGCAGCGAGCAACGATCCAAGGCAGCTACTGGCGAGATTGACGAAGAGCCCTGACGAAAACGACACTAACGACTGAACCCAACACTGAACTTTTGAAACTTGACAGGAACAGTGCCAGCCACCTGTTCAACGAGATGATTTATGCACGTGGAAAATTTTCCTAGAGCTGAAACTTGGTGAAGTGATCTCTTGATGCATCTGGAGACTGCCTGAATTACCTCAGAATTTTTGGAAAGGAAAAAGAATGAAATTCACCAAAAATGGCAAATCTGGTCCAAACTTGCAGCAAGCAAATTTTGAAAAATGTGTGCTGTGGACTAGCAGATCTTGATGGATCTAGGTTGAGGACCCTAAGGACTAGCCAGAGGAATTTATTTGGAACCAAAACTCAAAGGAAATCTAGTAGTTCCTTTGTAAATCACTAAGGTCCAAATAAATGGCAGAAAAATATTTTGAGTTTAAAATAAATAGAATTAAAATCTAGGGGAAGTTGAACTTTGCTGGACTTGATGCTTGACTTGACCCAAAGTGGGGAGGTGGGTTTTGGAAGAAAGTTTTCAACATAGGTCATGGCAAGATAGTAATTTTTGAATGGGGAAGAATAAAATTCATAATTTATAGGAATTGTTTTGAATAAAAATAAATTGTAAAAAACCTTCCAAAATTATTTGTGTTGAGCCAACACAAGATGAAAAATCTTCAAGACCAAAAATCAATATTGTGAAGAACTCATGAAATATTTGTCATATAAAGATTTGAGAAGATGAGCCCCTTTTTTTGAAAAATTCAAGTGACCTTCTTAAAATCAAATAAATAAGTTGATAAAAATCAAAACCAAAATTTTGGGGTGTTACAACACCTACCCCCATAGGAAAAATCTTGTCCCCGAGATTTCAGCTGATCCTCAAATAGGTGTGGGTACTCTGCGCGAAGTAAATCCTCTCTTTCCTATGTTGCTTCATCCTCGGTGTGATTACTCCACTGGACCTTGAAAAACTTAATTTTTTTCTGACGGGTCCTTCTTTCAGACTCCTCCAATATTTTTATCGGACGTTCCGTGTAGGTGAGGTCTGGTTGCATGTCAATGTTCTTGTGAGATACATGCTTTTCTAGGTTGCTTACACATTTCCTCAACTATGAGACGTGGAACACGTCGTGGACGTCTGACAGTTCTTCGGGTAGGTATAGCTGGTAGGCCACTGTGCCTCTTCATGTAATTACACAGAAGGGTCCAATAAACCATGGTGCTAGCTTTCCTTTAACTTTGAATCGTTGCAGGGCCCTCAAGGAGATAATCGTAGGTACACACATTCATCGGGTTCAAAGCTGACTTCATGATGTTTTTGATCGTAATAACTCTTTTGTCAGCTCTGGGCTATCTTGAGTCGATCTCTGATTAGTCTAACTTTCTCCTCAGCTTCCTTGAGCATGTCTGGGCCGAAAATACGACTGTCTCCTGTTTTTGACCAATTTAATGGGGTACGCCATCTTCACCCGTACAAAGCTTCAAAAGGTGCCATTTGTAGACTGGCTTGGTAACTGTTGTTGTATGTGAACTCGGCATACGACAAGCTTTCTTCCCAACTGGTTCCATAGGTGAGAACACATGCTCTTAGCATGTCCTCTAGAATTTGGTTCACACGTTCAGTTTGTCCTCCAGTCTGGGGGTGGTATGCTGTACTGAATACTAGTTGAGTGCCTCTGTTCCCAGAGCTTGTTGTAAATGATCCCAAAATCTAGAGACGAATTGAGTGCCTCTGCTAGATATTATAGTCTTTGGAATTCCATGCATACAAACTATACGGGAGAGATAAAGTTTGGCAAGCTTCTGAGTGGTGTGGGTTGTCTTTACTGGGATGAAATGTGCCACCTTAGTTTATCTATCTGTGATGACCCATATGGCATCATTTCCGTGTCGTGACCGAGGTAGTCCGACAATAAAATCCATTCCAATTTCGTCCCATTTCCACTCAGGTATCCTGTTTGGCTGTAATAGTCCTGCTAGTTTTTGGTGCTCGGCTTTAATGCGCTGACATGAATCACAACATGCAATGAATGTGGCTATATCCCTCTTCATACCGTGCCACCAAATTTTTTCCTGAATGTCCTTGTACATTTTGGTTCCTCCAGGGTGGATTGAATATGGAGCGGTGTGGCCTTCGGCTAAAATTTTCTGTTTGAGGTCCTCTATATTTGGTACGCAAAGTCTGTCTCCGTACCATAATATTCCCTTATCTTCTACGACGAATTCTGAAGCCTTGCCCAGACTCACTTTTCTTTTTATGCCTTCGATGCTGGGGTGTCCATGCTGAGCCTTCTTAATCTGTTCCATTAGGGTGGGTTGTATTTCCAAATTTGAAACACTGCTTTCGGTGACCATCACCAAGTTGAGTTTGGCGAACTCTTGTTGAAATTCAGGTCTCAAGTTCTGTAAACTATCATTACCCGAGCTGGGGTTTCGACTAAGAGCATCTTCCACTACATTCGCCTTTCCTGGATGGTAGTGAATGCCAACATCATAATCTTTCACTAATTCCAACTAGCGCCGTTGTCGTAAATTGAGTTCTGGTTGTGTGAAAATATATTTGAGGCTTTTATGGTCCATATATATTTCACATAGATTTCCAAGCAAAAAGTGCCTCCACTCTTTGAGTGCATGAATGACTGCTGTCAATTCCAAGTCATGAGTAGGATAATTTTCTTCATGCTTTCGTAGTTTCCTGGAAGCGTATGCGACTACTTTGCCTTCTTGCATTAGTACACATCCGAGGCCCTTCCGGGATGCATCACATATACTTCAAAACTTTTGTGTATGTCTGGTACAACTAATACTGGTGCTGTTGTTAATTTCCTTTTGGAGTTCTTGGAAACTTTTCTCGCAAGCTTTAGTCCATACAAATTTCTTATCCTTCTTGAGTAACAGTGTCATTGGTTTTGCTATGGTGGAGAACCCCTCAATAAACCTTCGGTAATATCCAGCCATCCCTAGGAAACTTCGTACATCTGTTACGTTGGTTGGTGGTTTCCAGCCAAGTACGGCCTTGACTTTTTCTGGGTCCACGGCAACACCTTCTTGGGTCAATACGTGGCCTAGAAAACCAACCTGTCTTAACCAAAATTCACATTTGCTGAATTTGGCATATAATTGATGTTTCTTTAATTCTCCTACTACAATTCTGAGATGTTCAACATGTTCTTCTGGTGTCTTAGAGTATACCAGAATATCATCAATGAACACCACAACAAATTTGTCCATGAATTTCGTAAACACTTTGTTCATGAGGCGGACAAAATATGCGGGGGCGTTTGTCAGTCCGAACGGCATTACTGTAAATTCATATAATCCATATCTGGAGGTGAATGCTGTCTTAGGGATATCTTCTGTCCGTACTTTTAATTGATGATACCCTGACCTTAAATCAATTTTTGAGAAAACCTTGGCTTGTGCGAGCTGGTCAAATAAATCATTTATCCGTGGCATCGGATATTTGTTTTTGATGGTGACCATGTTGAGTGCTCAATAGTCTATACATAATCTCAGTGTCCCATACTTTTTCTTGGCAAATAATACTGGTGAACCCCAAGGTGAGGAGCTGGCCCGTATAAATCCTTTGTCCAGTAATTCTTTTATTTGCTTCTTTAATTCTACCAACTCGGAGGGTGCCATTCTATAGGGTTTCTTGTAAATAGGGGTGGTTCCAGGTGCTAGTTCAATGATGAACTCTATTTCCCGGTCTGGTGGCATGCCTGGTAGTTCTTCGGGAAATACGTCAGGGAACTCACACACCACTGGAACTTTTCTTAACTCTAAAATCCCCACCTTGTTCAACCTTGGTTGCCATGATATTGGTCTTTCTTGAGCTGCAATTTTTATTGTCTTCCCGTGATGATGAGTAAGAATTACAGTCTGATTGAAGCAGTCGATAAATCCATTGTTGGTGGTTAACCAGTCCATTCCTAGGATAACATCCAGTCCCTTATTTTCCAATACAATGAGGTTTGCCTGAAACTTTAGTCCCTCAATCTCAATAACCACACATTGGCAGTAACTCTGAGTGATTTGCTTAATCACGGGGGACTTGATGGTCATGGATTTTTCCAAGGGAAGCATCGAAAAATCATGTTGCAAAGCAAATTTCTTTTAAATGAACGAGTGAGAAGCTCCAGAATCAAACAAAACCATGGCAGGTATTGTGTTGATAGGGAATGCACCGAGTACGATTTCCAGGGTATTCTGTGCTTCCTCCTTGTTCACATGGTTCAAGTGACCCTTCTTGTGATTGTTATTGGGGTTGAAGTTGTTACACTTGGGTGTTGAATTATTTCCACTGTTGTTCGGCTTGGGGGCCGAGTTTCTTAGCTTTGGGCACTGTTTGGCATAGTGTCCTTCCTCTCCACAAGCGTAGCCAGTAACACCTGGCTGATATGTAAAATCCTTGTCTCTTGCATGAAATTTTTTGCTTCGGCGTGGAACGGTGGTTGAGGATTTGTTCGCTCCAATTTTCTGAAAACCAGTCGTGTTTCGGTTGTTGCGAGCATGAGTAGTCTTGTCCCTTTAGCGTTTGCGAAAATCCTCCAAGCTGCGGCTCATTTTCCAATGTAATAGCTTTGTCCACATGTGTTTTGAAATCCGTAAAGGTCTGTACGACCAGCTGGTATTTAAGTGCTGGTGCCAGACCGTCAAGAAATTTTTCCATCTTTTTATTTTCAGTCATATGCTCTTCGTTGGCATAACGAGATAATTGAGTAAACTGACTATTGTACTCAGTCACTGTCATGCTTCTCTGCTTGAGGTCATCAAACTCCCTTTTCTTGATCCTCATAATGCTTCTGGGAATGTGCGCCCCACGAAAACCTTCTTTAAATTCTTCCCAGGTGATGTTATTTTCATTGGGGTGCATGTGTAGGAAATTTTCCCACCATGATGCAGCTGCTCCAGTGAGGTAGTGAGGTGCATAAAGTACCTGCTCACGGTCCAAACATTGTGCAATAATTGACTTCCTTTCAATGTCTCGAAGCCAATCATCGGCCTCAAGAGGTCTATCAGTGTGAGAGAATGTTGGCGGACGTGTCTTTTGTAGTTCAGTCAATTTGGAATGCTGCTGAGATGGTTCATGGTGATTTCCCATATTGATAACATGGTTCATCATTTCTTGATGCTGCTGCATGCTGGCTTTTCTCATAAAGGCGGCATACTTGAGAAAATGCTGCTTCACTGCCTTGCTGACTTGACTGCCCCTGTGTGAAATTGTTACTTGTTTGGGTACCATAATTTTCTTCCAGTGGACTTGGCATGGAATGAGACCAGGGACGAGGCATTTTCCACTCTGGGGTATTTTTGCGGAATTCATGAGAAAAACCGAGTGGCAAAAATAAATAATTTTACAAAGGCGGAATTTTTTTAAAAAAAAATCCAAGATTTTTCAAGAAAATACTTGATTGCGCATGGAGAAGGACTGCTCAGTACATATCTTACACGCAAGCCGTAATTATACAATACATCACTCAAGATGTACGTACACATTCCTGACATGTTATTTAGGCTAGTGCACTTCTCCGAGTTCCTACATGATGCGCACACAAACTACTTCTCACCAAACCTATATACATATAAACATATCATACAAGCTGGTACATCGCATGGCTGCTAGGCGCACTCAGTCGGAGATGGTAAAAACTTCCCTTGGCCTATCGAGGGTAAGACCCAGTGATGCTGGAGACTCAACCTCCTCCTCACTAATAGGCTCCAGGCGCGAAGTACTAGGTTGAGGAGCTGGTGCGGGCGCGGCAGGTGGTGCAACACTGACTGGAGTAGGACCAATGACTTGGTCAAACTCTTCAGTGGTAGGCAGGCGGCAAGCAGTGGCTAAGATGGCAGGTGTATAGGATGCTGACGACGAGACGTAAGTCAGTGGTGGTGCTGTATGGAGGAGCTCCCTCCTGTTGGCGGAACAGCCCTGAACTAAGTCCATACGAGCAGCCACAAAGTCATCCATGAGTTTATCAAAAGCTGCCTCAAGAGCTTTGAGATACTCAACCAACATTTCAATGGCCTCATCTCTCTCCCCCTAGCGCAAGTGAACGCATAGTGACAAGTGTATGGCACGTGGCCAGGGAGGTAGCGGTAGCGATGAGCCTTCATCAAAGGGAGGGCATCCCGGAGACAAGCTATCGCCTCCCGGGCAGTCATCTGCATGGCATGCCTCTCTGTAGGCATGGCCCTTCCCACAAATCGGAAGCGGCGTGACTCAGAACGTCCTCCCTTGAATTGCACCGCGGCCTGGTGCATAGACACACTGTCGCTGATCTTGTGCTGGTAGAGTGTGAACTCCGGACGAGCCGATGGCCCGATCACAACCTTGGTGATGGAGACGAGAAGATTGATAAACCCCTCAGGTACATTGGCGAACACCTATGACTCACAGTCGCTGCCAGCCATCTACAAAGGTAGACAAAAATTCCGAATAGTCAAATCATAAATTTATGATTACTAACGGAAAATTGCTACATTTGCAAAATGTTAAAATAACACTTATTATGCTAATAACCGATTAGCGATCGCACCTAGTGGCTTCCTACAGTCAGCCTGGCTCTGATGCCAAGGTTGTCAGGACCGGTTTTCCAATAAAACATTTATTGAAAAACAGACCATTATATCAGACCAGTATAGAAGAATCCTCCTAACTGGTAGACAAATCCTTGATACGGAAATCCAGAGGTACTAAATATTATACAAGGTTGAGTTGAGGTTGTTCAACAATTTATGACACAAAGGGTATGGTGGCATAACTACTGACTCGTAATAAAAGTGGTGGTGGATATGTCATGGTGAAGTGGGTGACATGACTCCAAAATCTTACAGCTCATCAAGCGCCGGAGTGAGGCTCGATGATTTTATTAGGGTAGCGGAAGCGTATATAATACAAGTGACCAACTCTAGGATCGCACAGGACTGTCTAGGACTCCTCTAGGCGTCGGACTCGCTATCGTACTCTTCATCCATAAGATCACCTTCGTCAACATCTGGCTAAATCAACAAGCCAGGTGAGTACTTTGAATGTACTCGCAAGACAGTTTGGACATAAGATATAACAAATGCAAACATGATGCACATGAGCAGACTAGTAATGTGCACTCAGATAATAAATTTGCACTGCATGTTAAATAAAAAGGAAGTCAGGCGGTAGTCCTCCCGAAATCCCAACAAAATAGTTGAAGACCGATCGGGTGTCTGAAGAGACGCCTCCAAAGGTAAAATAACTTAACATGCCGCAGTCGGGCGTCAGGGCGACACCACATAAAGGGCTTATATTCAAACGTAAATGACAGTACATGCCACAGTCGGACGTCTAAGCGACATCTCGAGAAGGGCTTATAATGAAAGTAAATAACAAGGATGCCGCAGTCGGACGTCTGAGCGACATCACATAAAGGGCTTATATCAAAAGTAAATAACAAGAATGCCACAGTCAGACATCTAAGCGACATCACATATAGGGCTTATATCAAAATAAATAACAAGAATGCCACAGTCGGATGTCTAAGCGACATCACATAAAGGGCTTATATCAAAGTAAATAACAAGAATGCCACAGTCGGATGTCTAAGCGACATCACATAAAGGGCTTATATCAAAATAAATAACAAGAATGCCATAGTCGGATGTCTAAGCGACATCACATAAAGGGCTTATATCAAAGTAAATAACAAGAATGCCACAGTCGGACGTCTGAGCGACATCACATAAAGGGCTTATATCTCATCATTCGAATTCAAGTAGCTCATGAAGGTAACATCATTCTACGGAATACTCGGTACATGATAATAAACTGGTTAGTCCATCCACAGGAATAACATTGGGCCGGGTTTACCGCTCTCAGTTTCATGCTTATTCTCCGGAGAATGTTACTGAGACTGATACTGAGATTGACACTAATGTGTTGACCAAAGTCCTTGACCATGGACATGGTTACTCAAATGGTTTTGACTCTGCAGAGTTTGTACTCTTTAACCACAGCCATCGGATTTCAGTAGTCACAAAGGACTAGTTCCGTTTACGGTATTTTAGGAGAAACACATCTAACCAGTACACACCCATTCCACATTCCGCTGCCAGGCATCACCGTAGGCAACGTTCAAGAAAAACTCTAAGACGGGGAGGCTACAACCTCGAACCACATGGGATCAAATTTATATCACGTGCTCTAAGGGGTGCTCCCCTCTCGGTCCCAACCGGAAACACCAATGCCCCTTGACCGGATGACGGGCTTTAATCCAGGGCCATGGAACCCTCATCACAGCCCCTCTATTTGGTGTGTACAAGGAAAGAGGTTTGCAAATTACTAAACCGTATTCTTTGCAGAAAACATGTGGTAGCACGGAAGGGGATGAATGGGAACAAGACTTGATCCACATTAATACTGGAGTTAAACAGTTGATATAAAACTGGCATGCTTCGACATTACCAGCTTGCAACCTATCATGCCACCACATGATCAGGTTATCTCACCATCATATGAACACATTGAATTTCGAAGCTCACCTGCAGCTTGCTTGCATGAAATGTAACATTCACAAATGCTTATATAAACATGTTATGAGAAAACCACTTAAGCAATCATGAAAAACACTCATCATATCAAAGGTTCAAACATGCTTGCCTGGTTCGGAGTAGTCGGAGTCTAGCTCGGCGAAGTTTGCGGCTCCGTCACCTCCTTCGGTATCTACGTTATAAAAGAAATCGGATACTAACGTAAACACCATGCGTGCATAAAAATTTTTCCAAATATTTTTCAAATAAATATGATAAAAACTAGATAGAAAAATAAAGATAATAGAAAAAGAATCAACTCAAAATCATCTTCTGTTTAAAAGTTATTAAGGTTTTAGTCCAGGGACTAATCTGTGATGAAATAGAAACTTTCCAGGGCTAGTTTAAAAAAAACAAAAAGCGTTTCGGTTGGAAAAACACCAACCCAAAGGGAAAACGTCCTTTGCCCGAAGGCGCTTTCAGAAAACATTTTGAATAAAAGAGGAGAGGCAGACGAGGGGTCCCGCATGTCAGGTTGAAAATCCCACCGCCGGCTGAAGCAAACAATGCTCACCCGCGACAATCGACGGTGATCCAGAGGAGGGCAAGGGTATGGTTGCACTGACGGGACAATTCTGCGTCGGTGGGTGGTGGATTTGGTCGTCGGCGAGCACCACACCGATGACGGCTTCCACTCAGGCGGACGGCGGTTCGGTCGAGGATGGATCCCTCCGAAGAGAGCTGCAAACGCCAAATTGAAGCACCGGTTAGGAGAGTGGGTGCACTAGGAGTTTCCTCCCCAAGTTTGAGCTAGAGCTATGCAAGGAATCGAGTGAATCAAGCTGGCTACCAGAGCGGGTCGTGCCGGCCGGAGTTGGGGAAGTAGGCCTCCTCGAGGTCCTTCTAGTGGCTGGGCACGGCTCTGGTGAGGTGGAGGAGTGGTGTTGGGTCAAAGGCGAGCTCGGGGCCTCTATTTATAGCCGGCCCGAGGCGGTTGCTGAGAACGGGATCACTCCGGCGAGCGATTACGGCTAGGCAGTGGTCGGGTTGGAAGTTTAGGTGACTGGGCACCTTCGGATTGGATCACTGGTTCCATTCAACAGCTAAGTTTGATCGGATTTGGCCTACTCCCGTGGCCTCGACGGAACGGAGCTCACGGGCTCGTCGGCCGCAGAGAGCATGCTCTGCGCCTCTAAGGCCATGGAGACGGTTCTGCAGCACACACAGGGAAGAGGACGGCCACGCGGAGGCTCCTGGTAGTGTGGGCGGTGCTGGACGGCGCCGTACTGCAGGGCTGGCCCCTGCTGGTCGCCACGGCGGTTCTGCCACCGCGGAAGACGCCGGAGTTGACGTGACACGTCGCCACCGATGCTCGCGACCGGCAAAACAACCGTGCGGCACATTGGATAAGAACAAGGAGCAGTGAGCAACGATCCAAGGCATCTACTGGCGAGATTGACGAAGAGCCCTGACGAAAACGACACTTATGACTGAACCCAACACTGAACTTCTGAATCTTTACAGGAATAGTGCAGGCCACCTATTCGACGAAAAGATTTATGCACGTGGAAAATTTTCCTAGAGCTGAAACTTGGCGAAGTGATCTCTTGATGCATCTGGAGACTGCCTGAATTATCTCAGAATTTTTGGAAAGGAAAAAGAATGAAATTCACCAAAAATGGCAAATCTGGTCCAAACTTGCAGCAAGCAAATTTTGAAAATTTTGTGCTGTGGACTAGCAGATCTTGATGGATCTAGGTTGAGGACACTAAGGACTAGCCAGAGGAATTTATTTGGAACGAAAACTCAAAGGAAATCTAGTAGTTCCTTTGTAAATCACTAAGGTCCAAATAAATGGCAGAAAAAGATTTTGAGTTTAAAACAAATAGAATTAAAATCTAGGGGAAGTTGAACTTTGCTGGATTTGATGCTTGACTTGACCCAAAGTGGGGAGGTGGGTTTTGGAAGAAAGTTTTCAACATAGGTCATGGCAAGAGAGTAATTTTTGAATGGGGAAGAATAAAATTCATAATTTATAGGAATTATTTTTAATAAAAAGAAATTGTAAAAAACCTTCCGAAATTATTTGTGTTGAGCCAACACAAGATGAAAAATCTTCAAGACCAAAAATCAATATTGTGAAGAACTCATGAAATATTTGTCATATAAAGATTTGAGAAGATGAGCCCCTTTTTTTGAAAAATTCAAGTGACCTTCTCTAAATCAAATAATGAAGTTGATAAAAATCAAAACCAAAATTTTGGGGTGTTTCAGTTTTGGACGCCACCTTTGCCACGGACAAGCGAGCTGCTCACTTCTCCAGAGTCCTGATAGATGGCGGCAGTTGCATCAACATCCTGTACAAGGATACCATGGAGAAATTAGGAATCAGACAGAGGCAGCTTCAGTCCAGCTGGACAGTGTTCCATGGCATAGTTCCTGGCCTTTCCTGCTCACCAATCGGCAAAATTCTGATTGACGTCCTCTTTGGAGACAAAGATCATTTCCGCCGAGAGTCAGTTTGGTTTGAGGTGGTGGACCTCGAGAGCCCATAACATGCGTTACTTGGCCAGCCTGCCTTGGCCAAGTTCATGGTTGTCCCCCACTATGCCTACCTCAAGATGAAGATGCCGAGTTCCAAGGGGATCCTGACAATAACTGGCGACTACAAGAAGTCGTCTGCCTGCGCGGCAAAAGCAGTTGGCTGGCCGAGTCCCTCGTGATCGCAGTTGAGAAGCGGCTCCTTGATCGGGTTGTGGCGATGGCAAGCAAGCAGCCAGAGATGTCGCCCTATCCCAAGGAGTCGGAAGCTGAGGGCTCGTTCAAGCCGGCCAAAGAAACGAAGAAGATACCCTTGGACCCGGAACACCCGGAGAGGTACGTTGTCGTAGGTGCAAACCTTGATAGCAAATAGGAAGGCGAGCTCGTCGATTTCCTCCGTGAGAATCGGGACATCTTTGCATGGTCCCCCAAAGACATGCCAGGTGTCCCGACGGATTTCGCTGAGCACAAATTACATGTCCGATCCGACGCCAAGCCAGTCGGGCAGCCCTTGCGCCGCTTGTCAGAAGAGAAGAGAAGAGTTGTTGGAGAAGAGATAGCCTGGCTGCTAGCAGTCGGCTTTATCATGGAGGTGTTCTTTCCAGAATGGCTAGCCAACCCAGTCCTGGTACTAAAGAAGAACAAGCAATGGCGAATGTGTATTGACTACACTAGCCTCAACAAAGGATGCCCCAAGGACCCGTTCGCTTTGCCAAGGATCGACCAAGTGATAGACTCCATAGCCGGATGCGAGCTGTTGAGTTTCTTGGATGCATATTAGGGATATCACCAGATCAAGTTGAACCCGGCCGATAGGCTGAAGACCGCCTTCATCACGCCGGTTGGAGCCTTCTGCTACTTGACCATGATGTTTTGCTTGAGGAACACCGGCGCCACCTTCCAACGTTGCATGCAGAAGTGCCTCCTCAAGCAACTCGGCAGAAATGCCCACGTTTACGTGGACAATGTGGTGGTCAAGACGGAGATGCGTGGAACACCGCTGGAAGACCTCTAGGAGACCTTTGAGAACTTGCGCCTATTTCAAATCAAGCTCAACCCGGAGAAATGTGTCTTCGGAGTACCAGCCAGCCAGCTTCCTGGCTTCCTGGTCTCTGAACGCGGCATAGAGTGCAACCCTGTGAAGATCAAGGCCATTGAAAGGATGGAGGTACCTAGCCGACTGCTGGACGTACAAAAGTTCACCGGCTATTTGGCATCCATCAGTCGATTCATCAGTCGGCTGGGCGAGAAGGCTCTCCCCCTATACCAACTCATGAAGAAGACCACTTTTTTCGAGTGGAACCACAAGGCGGACGAAGCTTTTCTCCAACTGAAGAAGATGTTGACTACTCCACCTGTCCTGGCGGCTCCGACTCCTAAGGAACCCATGCTCCTCTACATCGCCGCCACCAGCCGAGTAGTCAGCACATTCATCGTGGTAGAGCGCAAGGAGGAAGGCAAGGCACTACCAGTCCAGAGACCAGTATATTATTTAAGTGAAGTACTGTCGACCTCCAAGCAAAACTACCCCACTACCAGAAGATGTGCTACGGCGTGCACTTTGCCGCCAAGAAATTGAAGCCTTACTTTCAAGAGCATCCAATCATTGTGGTTTGCATGGCTCCACTAGCCGAGATCATCAGGAGCCAGGATGCTTCAGGCCGAGTGGCCAAATGGGCCATAGATTTGCCCCCTACACCATCTACTACTGGCCTCACACCGCCATCAAGTCGCAAGCACTGGCCGGTTTCCTTGTCGACTGGGCCGATACCCAGTATCTGCCGCCAGCGCCCGACTGCACCCATTGGCGAATGCATTTCGACGGCTCCAAGATGCGCACCGGCTTGGGAGCCGGCATCGTCCTCACCTCTCCCAAAGGCGACAAGCTCAAATATGTGCTACAAATCCGTTTTGCCGCCTCCAACAACATCACCGAATACGAGGCACTCATTCACGGGCTCTAGCTGGCCAAAGAGCTCAGCATTCGCTGGATCTTATGCTATGGTGACACCGACTTGGTGGTCCAGCAGTCGTCAGGCGATTGGGACGCCAAAGACGCAAACATGGCGAGCTACCGCTTCCTTGTACAGCAGCTCGGTGGATATTTTTGAGGGGTGCGAGTTTCTCCATGTGCCAAGAAACGACAACGACCAAGCAGACGCACTGGCACGAATCGGCTCCACCCGTCAAGCAATACCGTCTAGCGTCGCCCTTCAGCGCCTCCTCAAGCCGTCTGTCAAACCATCGCCGGAGTCAGACTCTATCTTCGTGCCGGCTCCTCCTGAAGCAGTCAGATCCGACTCGAGAGTCCTCGCAGACGGCATGAGTATTCCGGCAGGTGGCGTGGGGATCCTGGCAGTCGCACCCGGCCCGGGGACTGCGGCGGTCGGCCCGGAGACTCCTAAGCCCGGCCCGAGGACTGTGCCAATCGGCCCGGGGACTTCATCGACACAGCAAGCGGCTGCCGACTCCAACCCTCGTCCAAGTCGCATTCCTGACAATTGCAGAAATTGCAGCCCCTTTGTGGGCCCAGCCCATCCTCAAATTCCTGGTGAACAAAGAGCTGCCAACTGATGAGATCTTAGCTCAACAAGTGCAACACCGGGCAGCAGCCTACACCATAGTCAACAGAGAGCTTGTAAGGCGCAGTATCACTGGTGTCTACCAGCGCTGTGTGGAGCCGGAGCAAGGCCAAGCAATTCTCAAGGACATCCATCAAGGTGAGTGTGGCCACCACGTGGCTTCAAGAGCACTCGTCGCCAAAGCCTTCCGACATGGTTTCTGCTGGCCGACTGCTCTTGAAGATGCCAAGGCCTTGGTCCAAAAATGCAAAGGGTGCCAGAAGTTCTGCTCCAAGCCACATCAACCAGCTTCTACACTCAAGACTATTCCCATTGACTGGCCTTTTGCTGTTTTGGGGCCTGGACATGGTGGGACCATTCAAGACGGCACGAGGCGGCTCGACTCACTTACTTGTCGCGATGGACAAGTTCACCAAGTGGATAGAAGCAAAACCAATCAAGAAGTTGAATGGTCCGACTCCTGTGACCTTCATCTCCGACATCACAATTCGGTACGGCATACCGCATAGCATCATAACCGACAACGGCACAAACTTTGCCAAAGGTGCCTTGGCCCGTTTCTGTGCGACGCAGGGCATCCGACTAGACTTAGCGTCCGTTGCCCATCCGTAGTCCAACGGCGAGGTAGAGCAAGCAAATGGCCTCATCCTGTCCGGCATCAAGCCTCGATTGGTTGAGCCTCTGGAGCGTTGTAACGCCCCGAGACCGATGTGCCAGGTGTCCTCCGCTTATTCGCTATTGTTGCTTTGTTGTTTGCTTGCGTGTCGCATCTTGTCATGTCATCATGTGCATTGCATCATCATGTTTTTGAAACTTGCATCCGTCCTGATTTCCTCGTTTTGTCCGTTGTCCCTTCTGAGCCCAGTCACACTTGCACGTGCCCGCGGCATGTCCAAAATATTATTTTATGAGTGGCCGGAGAATGTTCTCAGAATGGGATGAGAGTTTGCGTGCGGTCTTATTTTAGAGTAGGTAGGCTGCTTGCCAAGTTTCATCGCGTTCGGAGTCTGTTTGATGCCCCAACGGATAACTATAGCGGCAATATAGCCGGTCTAACGTCGGACGTTTTCCGTCTCCGGAAACAGTCACCGGGCCTCCCTCTCTTCTCTTCTCTCAGCTCGAGACTGTCTACACAGCCCACTAACTACCGCCGGGTCCATCCTAACCTCTCTCCTCAGCCCGCGGTCCTCCTCGCACGCGCGCCTGAAAAGTTGTCCCGGATCCGACCCGAGCAGTCGTCACCATTGTGTCCGGATCGTCCCCAAACGTCTACAAAACGTCTCCGTTTTGTTAATTGGACTTCCTAACATATTTTTTCGCGACCGTCCAATTCCGATCGAAGGGACCAAATGCCCCTATACAAAATCCACTTAATATATATAGACCCCTAACCTAATCTGGACAAAACCCTAAAATCTAGGGACTTGTCCCTTCACCCGCTGCCGCAATCCCCATCGAATCCACATCGGGATCCATCCCTCATCCTTCCCTGTCCAATGAAGCCGCTGCTAGCCTCATCCTCCATGGGGATCCACCACGAATCTCTTCCAACAAACCACCACAGGAGCTCCCTCCTCCCGATCAGCCTCCATGCCTTCTCCCGCCGTCGACCGCGAGCCAGGAGCCCGAGCTCCTCTTCCCGAGCCGCAGCCACCCCGCAGCATCCAACCTCGCCGGCCTCCAGGACCTCTGCTCCTCCTCTGCTTTCTTCTTCCCCCTCTCCCGATTTCTTCCTCTCTCACGCACCTCCCTCTCTCTCAGGTACGCCATGAGCAGCGCCATGGATGGGCTCCTCCAGCCGACGCCAAGTCCCCGCCGTGGCCGCCATTTGTTCTCGTCGCTGCCTTTCGTATCCCCGCCGAATCAGCCTCCTCCGCGAGCCCTTCCTGCCGGAGCCCCTCGACCTCAACCACCTTCCGCCATGGACCAGCGCCACCGCCGGAGATGCCCTGTCTGTCGCCCGAACCTGCCAAAAATGAGCTCCAGCAGCGTCGCCCTTTCCTTCCCCGCACTCTCCTCGTGTACTTCTTCTCCTTTCTCTCCTCCCCACTCACCCGAGCCTCTCTCTCTCTACCCGCAGGAGCATGCCGCTGCCGCCGGGATCTTTTCGTCGTCGCTGTTGGTCGGATCCATCCGCTCCTGCTTCCCGTCGAGCCTCACCGCTTCGCCGGTCCCGTCGAACGCCATCGCCCGAGCCTCCTAGCGCCCGCCTGCCATGCCTGCCTCATCTCTGCTCCAGAGGAGGACGAGCAGCGCCTGTGCTGTTGCCTGCGTCGCCCAGATCCTCCGCCCACCGTCCTTCGGCGCCGCGCCGGAGTTTGCGCCGCCGCTGCTCTGCTTCTTTCGAACCAGGAAGAGGACGGACGCCTTGCCTGAGCGCCCGCGTTGACTCTCGCGGACCCGCTGCGTCGGCCTGCCTCCTTCCACCGTCCCAGCTCCCCCAGGCCCGCTCCTGCGTCCAGGGCCAGAGGCCCAGCCACTGTTTTGGCCCGGCCATATAAGGCCCAATGTGAGAAGCCCAGTCCCAGCAGTTTTGGCCCTTGTCTTGTTTTTTTCTTCTAGACGATTTTGTCTATTATCCACCGAATTACAATTTTACAAAAAGCCCCCTAAACTTCATGCATTTAATAACTTCACAACCATGCATCGGATCTAAATAAATTATATATGAAACTTGCTTATAATTTCATCTAGTTTAATAATATCCAACTTTCATCTATGTTTAAAATGCTTAAGATGTTGTTTGTTTAAACTTGCTTAATTAACTTGCTAAAATGATTTATTTCATAACTAAATAACCGTAGCTCGGTTTTTAATGAACTTTATATGTAAATGGGGTAGAAAAATGCCTAGTTTAACATGATGCACTCATCTTGCATGTTTAATAACTATAAAATATGGTTTAGGGCAGAACAATACCAAACCTAATATATGCATATGGGGATTTACCGAAATTGTTGTTCGTTGCTTCCGGCCTCATTTAAACTTGACTAGATAGGTAGTTTTACTTTGCTTCACCCTCTTGCCATGTTTAACAACATTTAATATTGTTGGGTACATAAATGGGATCGAACTAAATAACTTGAATGTGGTGTTTTGTCAATATGCAACGGAGTTGCATATTGAGCTCCACTTAATTTGTAGGGTTGATTGTGCACTTTGCCATGCCATGCCTCATTAAACCGGACATGCATCATACTTGATTGTGCATCATCCCATGATTATGTGATGGTTGTTTACTTTGTTGTTTGTTTCTTTCCGGGTTACTTCTCGCGTTAGCTTCGATTTCGTTCCGGAGTTGTGAGTATCCATTCATCTACGTCCGTTTGTATTCTTCATGGACTCGTTCTTCTTCCTTGCGGGATTTCAGGCAACATGACCATACCCTCGAAATCACTTCTATGTTTGCTTGCTAGTTGCTCGCTCTTTTGCTATGCCTATGCTACGATACCTACCACTTGCTTATCATGCCTCCCATATTGTTAAGCCAAGCCTCTAACCCACCTTGTCCTAGCAAACCGTTGTTTTGGCTATGTTAACGCTTTGCTCAGCCCCTCTTATAGCATTGTTAGTTGCAGGTGAAGATTGGAGCTTGTTCCATGTTTGGAACATGGATATTTTGTTGGGATATTACAATATCTCTTATTTAATTAATGCATCTATATACTTGGTAAAGGGTGGAAGGATCGGCCTTATGCCTGGTGTTTTGTTCCACTCTTGCCGCCCTAGTTTCCATCATATTGGTGTTATGTTCCCGGATTTTGCGTTCCTTACACGGTTGGGTTATAATGGGAACCCCTTGACAGTTCGCCTTGAATAAAACTCCTGTAGCAAGGCCCAACATTGGTTTTACCATTCGCCACCTAGCCTTTTCTTTCCCTTGGGTTCTGCAGACTCAAGGGTCATCTTTATTTAAACCCCCGGGCCAGTGCTCCTCTGAGTGTTGGTCCAACCTGTCAGCTGCCGGTGGCCACCAGGGGCAACTCTGGGCTGACCTACCGGAACCTTGGACAATCCGGTGTGCCCTGAGAACGAGATATGTGCAGCTCCTATCGGGATTTGTCTGCACATTTGGGTGGCTTTGCTGGTCTTGTTTTACCATTGTCGAAATGTCTTGTAACCTGGATGCCGAGTCTGATCAGAATGTCTTGGGAGAAGGAATATCCTTCATTGACCGTGAGAGCTTGTGATGGGCTAAGTTGGGACACCCCTGCAGGGATTTGAACTTCCGAAAGCGGTGCCCGCAGTTATGGGCAGATGGGAATTTGTTAATGTCCGGTTGTAGAAAACCTGAAGTTGACTGAGCGAGTCCTGGATTAGGGGGTGTTCGGATAGCCGAACTATACCTTCAGCAGGACTCCTGGACTATGAAGATACAAGATTGAAGACTCCGTCCCGTGTTCGGAAGGGACTTTCCTGGGCGTGGAAGGCAAGCTTGGCGATACGGATGTTCAGATCTCCTACCATTGTAACTGACTCTATGTAACCCTAACCCTCTCCGGTGTCTATATAAACCGGAGGGTTTTCGTCCGTAGGACAACATACACATCAACAATCGTACCATAGGCTAGCTTCTAGGGTTTAGCCTCTCTGATCTCTTGGTAGATCAACTCTTGTAATACCCATACCATCAATATTAATCAAGCAGGACATAGGGTTTTACCTCCATCGAGAGGGCCCGAACCTGGGTAAAACTTCGTGTCCCCTGCCTCCTGTTACCATCCGGCCTAGACGCACAGTTCAGGACCCCCTACCCGAGATCCACCGGTTTTGACACCGACATTGGTGCTTTCATTGAGAGTTCCTCTATGTCGTCGCCGTCAGGCCCGATGGCTCCTACGATCATTAATGGCGATGCAGTCCAGGGTGGGACCTTCCTCCCCAGACAGATCTTCGTCTTTGGCAGCTTTGCACTGCGGGCCGATTCACTTGGCCATCTAGAGCAGATCGAAAGATACGCCCCTGGCCATCAGGTCAGATTTGGAAGTTTAAGCTACATGGCCGACATCCGCGGGGACTTGATCTTCAACGGATTCGAACCACTGCCGAGCGCGCTGCACTGTCACGACAAGCATGATCTAGCTCTGCCGCCGAACAGTGCCCTGGAGGCCGCACCCGCATCGGCTCCGATCCTTAGTTCGAAGCCGACCACGCTGACCGAGGATGAGCGGTTGGATGCCACCTCGGGGGCTGTGATCCCAACAGCGGTTGGACCGAACACTAGCCCCGTACTCTGCAAGATTCGTGACTCCATGGAGCCGGATTCTTCTCTAAACTCCGAACGCTCCGCGCCTCTGCCGGGCGGATCCGATTGGGCGCCGATCATGGAGTTCACGGCCGCGGATGTCTTTCAGCTCTCGCCTTTCGGCGATATCCTGAAGTCACTGAAGTCTCTCTCTTTATCAGGAGAGCCCTGTCTGGACTACGGTCATCAAGGTTGGGATTCGGACGATGAAGAAATTCAAGGCACACCCACCACCCACTTGGTAGCCACTGTCGACGATTTAACCGACATGCTCGAGTTCAACTCCGACGACATTGACGGTATGGACGCTGATGAAGGAGACAATGAAGAACCAGCGCATATCAAGCCCTGGAATGCCACCTCGTCATATGACGTATACATGGTGGACGCACCCAAAGACGACAACGAGGAGTGGAAGGACGCACCGAAGGATTGTTCCCTCGAAAAGCAGTCACAGCGGCGACGCAAGCGCCGCCCCAAATCCTGCCTCGATAGAAATAGTGATCACACTGATCCAGCGCTGGAGCAGGGCGAACCGCTGCCAAACAACGGCAATCCGGATAATGAAACCGAACAAACAAATCCTATTAATGATAATGGTCCGGACGACATAACGCCGGACAGGCACTCGGAGCAGCAGAATGCCAGTAAAAGGCTCGTTGCCACTGCAAGGAGCCTCAAAAAGTAGAAGTGGAGGCTCAAGGCCGCAAAACACGCTCCAATTCAGATGGAGCAAAATACTCAACACTGTAGCAAGGTACGGCGACAATCGCCCCTCCAAGAGCTACCCAAAGCGGAAGTTGCTACCCGAATTCGATGAGGAGGCCTCAGATCCCCGACAACCAAATATCAAAGCAGCCACCTGGTCGGATAGACGACCCCTCTACCACCACAGAACGGCATTCAACGCCGCTCACAATACAACACGCGGCCCATGCGAGGGCTCGCACCCAAAGGATGGTGCAACAAGATCCATCTATGGACCACGCAAGTGCGCCCCAGCATATAATGCAACACAACAAACATCCAAACAACGCCGCACACCCAGCTACAGGGGTGCCGCACACACCCTATGTTTCACCGATGAGGTGCTGGACCATGAATTTCCAGAGGGATTCAAGCCCGTAAACATAGAGGCATACGACGGAACAACAGACCCTGGGGTCTGGATTGAGGACTATATCCTTCATATACATAGGGCTCGAGGGGATGATCTCCATGCCATCAAGTACTTACCTCTCAAACTCAAAGGGCCAGCTCGCCACTGGCTCAAAGGCCTCCCCAAAAGCTCCATTGGAAGTTTGGAAGAGCTCGAAGATGCCTTCCGGGCCAACTTTCAAGGGACTTATGTCCGACCTCCTGATGCAGACGACCTGAGTCACATAACTCAACAGCCCGGAGAGTCAGCCTGGAAGCTTTGGAATAGGTTTCTTACTAAAAAGAACCAGATTGTCGACTGTCCGGACGCTGAAGCCTTAGCGGCTTTCGATCACAGCGTCCGCGATGAATGGCTCGCCAGACACCTCGGCCAGAACAAGCCGAGAACGATGGCCGCATTAACAAACCTCATGACCTGCTTTTGCGCGGGTGAGGACAGCTTGCTGGCCAGATGCAGCACCAGCGACCCCAGTACATCTGATGTTAGAGATGGAAACGGGAAATCACGGTGCAACAGCAATAACAAATGCCGGAATAAAGAAGATAGCACGAAGGGCACAGCAGTAAATGCCGGATTCAAAGTCCCTCGGCCAAACCAAAAGACGCCCTCCAAAGGCACTAGGGATGAACTGTCCAGCCTCAACAAAATTCTGGACCAAGTATATCAGATCCATAGTACCCCTGGCAAACCTGCTAATCATACCCACAGAGAATGTTGGGTCTTCAAGCAGTCCGGCAGGCTCAACACCGTACACAAGGGGGAGGATACACCAAGTGAAGACGAGGACGAACCTCCCAAGCAAGGCAAGGGGGAACAAAAGAAATTTCCACCCGAAGTCAAAACAGTAAACGTGTTACACATGATCAAGAGAAAAAACAATACGGCACTCCCAGAAAAATATACCCAAGTGCCTGTCACCGTGAAGTCCCGCCACTGGTCGTCTCAACCGATCACCTTCGACCATCGCGATTACGCATCAAGTATCCGGCACGCAAGATGGGCTGCCCTGGTATTAGACCCAGTAATTGGCGGATATCACTTCACACGAGTCTTGATGGATGGCGGCAGTAGCCTAAACCTAATATATCAGGATACAATCCGCAGGATGGGGTTAGACCCAACACAAATTCGCCATAGCAATACTACCTTTAAAGGAGTAACGCCAGGCCCAGGGGCTCGTTGTACGGGCTCCCTCCTACTACAAGTTATATTCGGCTCCCCCGATAACTTCCGTCGAGAGCTTTTAACTTTCCACGTCGCTCCGTTTCAAAGTGGCTATCAAGCACTACTCGGACGCGAAGCTTTTGCTCGCTTTAATGCAATACCACACTACGCCTCCCTAACACTCCAGATGCCCGGTCCATGTGGCATCATTTTAGTGCACGGAAGTATCAAGCGATCTCCGCGCGCCGAAGAGAGTGAGGCTGCCTTGGCAGCCGCACACTAAAGGCGCCCAGACCATCAAGAGCATCCAATAGGTCGTCAAGACCTCAGACACAACTAGTCAAGTCCGGCGCCACTACTCATATCGAATAAACGGTCACACCCCTATCTTTCAAAAGTACAAGGGGCTCAACGCACGCAGACGAGTGGTGATTTCTTCTTATCTTGAATTATACATGGTTTCTTTAGAAAACTATCCTTTTGCACGACAACTTTTTTACCTAAATTCCTCTCTTTTACATATGATCATCGTGCTACACCCGTCCATGATACGGCACAACGGAGACACAGGCGCAGACGTGCAGCAGGGACCCGCCCCAAGGATTCTTTTTAGATTAAGACCCTGCGTAAACCTTTTTACTGTCTCTTGTTGATACATATCCACCGTAGAAGGATGCTGACGTCTTGGCATGTGTCTACGCCAGAACAATGCACGTACCTGGACACAAGGGGCTTCTTACAAAGGCCATTCTTCAGGCCCGGTTTATACCACAAAGACCGAATACCTTAGGGAGTGTTCGGCGTCGCGAGTTTGGCCCTAGATGCATCAGCTCCGAATCATTGTCTTTGGTCAAATGTTGGGTTTGCCCGGCTCCTGTGTTTTGGTGCCTTATGTTCCGCTTTACCGGCTAAGGTAGCACCAGGAGAACTATTGCGATTGTGCCCTAGTTCATCCGGACGAGCACCTCAGTAGACAAAGCCGAAAACTGACTGTCATGATCTAGCGTGAGACTGGTCAACCACTCGATGACCCATGGGAATGTTAGATTTGCTCTGCCTTAATGAAGGGACGCTTTCCGGCTAGGCATATACGCACCCCGGGATCGGGAGAGTGCGGAGCCACCAGGGGCTATCTAGTAGCCCCACTATCAAACTCCTATGGCTAAGTGAAAGTGTTGAAGCATTATAGTCCGGTTGCCTCGCTCGCTCCGCTATCACCTCCTTAATAGGACCAAGACGTTGGGTTAAGTGTGAACGCGTGTTTCTGCGAACACCTCTGCATTATATGCATGGGGGTTGAAGCCGACGACTGCAATCTTTCAGGTTATACACATGTATACATAAACGGCCGCCTAGGAGGCATCACATTACTTTCAGGCAAAAGTATAAAAGTAGCCTTATAAAAATTTATAAAAGCATTTCGCTTACAATGAGATTACATGTCACTCAAACATAATATTTTTTGAGCACTGGGTCTCTATCAAATGAGCACCCTCAAGAACTTCCTCAAAGTAGTGCTCAGCAGCCCTTCGACCTATGGCCGAATCCTGTGCTGCAACAGTGGTAGCATCCAACTCTGCCCAGTATGCTTTAGCACGGGCAATGGCCATCCGTGCGCCTTCTATGCACGCCGACCTCTTCATCGCATTTATGCGCGGCACGACATCGAGAACCTGCTGCACCAAGCTGAAATAGCTGCTCGGTTTTGACCTTCCCGGCCATAGTCGATCCACAATAGACCTCATGGAGAGTCCAGACAACCTATTTAGTTCGGCCCATTCGGCTAATTGGTCTGTCAACGAAAGCGGACGCTCGTGAGAAAGAAATTGTTTCCAAAACAACTGGTCTACTTCACGGCCCGTCTGACTCTGGAAGTACTTGGTCGCATCGGCGGCGCTCACCGCCAAATCCATATACACATCCTCCGAACTCCACAGCCGATCTAGAGGGGCATACCGTGGATCTCCGTACTTCCTCTGCAGCATAAAGGACTTCCCGGCTACAATATCCCCGGCTTCCCGCAGCTCCTCCTTCTTTGCCCTCATAGCAGAGCGGAGGTCTTTTCCCGTTGCAGCAGCCTTCTCAAGGTCCGATACCTTCGCCCGGTTTCCTTTTCAAGAGCCCGGCAACGGTCTATGGAGGCTTTTAATTCTACAGCCATATTGTCAATCTTCTCCTGGCTCTCGCCATGAGCGGCCTTCTTGGCTTGCAACTCTTCGGCCGCCTTCAAAGCAGACGCATTACACGATCTTGCTTGTTCCTTGGCTCGGGCAAGTTCCGCCTGCAAGGCTTCAACAGTGGCAGCTCCATCTGCAGTCATAACATGTTAAAAACACTGGCACCATACTCTTCCTATGTGGCATTTTCTAGACAAGGATACTTATCCTGCGCCTCGTCAAGCCTTTTGTTAACAAGCTCGATGTCCGCATCTGCTGCATCCAACTGCCGTTCTAAACGGGCAAACTGGCTAGTCTGGTTGGCCACCGGAGCTTCCATCTCCTACACATAAAGGCAGTATGGTTATTACCTGGGAATATGATCCTCCGTTCATCATCGTTTCCGACGACAACCAGAGTCTCAGGGGCTACTATCTACACAGGGCACACCTAGCATGTGCAGGACTATTACACATTCCTTTTACGTACCTCAAAGCCTATCAGTAGACTCATAAAAGCTTCATGCAATCCGCTTTCGGCGGAAGATATCCTCTCCATCACCATATTCATCAGCACATGGTGATCATCTGAGATGGCCGCTCGCCCCACCAACTCCCTCAGAACGTCCAATCGCACACTAGACGGCACCGGGCTCTTTTGTCTACTCTCTTCGGGAGCCGGACACTGGGAGCCTCGGCGATCAATAGGATTACCTTCTGGCCTCACCGGACTCGGAGAGGCCCTCCGCGACGACACTTCAGGGTCGCCCGCTTCCGGAGCGGAGGAGTTCGGAGGAGGCGTCTCGCTCTCCATCATCTCTGGAAGAAGATCCCCTAAAGACGAGCTCATTTGAGAGGGGCTAAGGCCCGAACTGCACAAATATATGCGGTGGTTATTTTCTCAGAAGAAAAGGATGGCATATCTGTAATATTAAAGTTTTCAGGTCACTTACGACTCCTGGGAGAATTGATCCCCCCGCGGCCTTTGTGCAGCAGCAGCGCCCCCCCCCCCTCCCCCCCAAGGTAGGGCCCCCGGTGGAAGATTTCTTCTCTCGTTTGGAAGCTTCAGCTTTCGAATCCACGGGTGCCGTCCTTTTCCTTTTCCGGTCGTCTTCCTTCACGGAGACGCTCGCTCCCTCGGTTAGAATAGGCAGCATTGGGGGCCCGCGTCCGCCCGCATTATCCTCCATAGTATCTTCCTTCAAGAGATCCGGGCAAGGAGTGGTCTGGAGCATCTTTTCCAATACCGGATTCTCCAAACCCTCAGGGAGGGGGGCCAAACACCGAATCAACTTCGCCTTTGTTAGCCAGTCCTGGTCGAAAAAGCAAACTCTCAGAAATAACTTCATAATGAAGGAAAGATAAAATGTTCGGCCGGAAGATTCCTTACCTGTTCGGCGGCGCGGTTACTACTCAGGCCCACGTCCTCGGTGATTTCCGGACACTCTACTTGAGGTCTGAAGAATAACTTATACATATCCTCGTGCGTCAGGCCGAGAAAATTTTGAATGGCACGCGGACCCTCGGGATTGAACTCCCACAAGCGAAGGGGCCGACGTTTGCAAGGCTGGAATTAACAAACCAGCATAACTTGTATTACCGCAACCAAACTGAGATCTTCGT
Source organism: Triticum dicoccoides (assembly GCF_002162155.2). Taxonomy (NCBI): domain Eukaryota; kingdom Viridiplantae; phylum Streptophyta; class Magnoliopsida; order Poales; family Poaceae; genus Triticum; species Triticum dicoccoides. The sequence goes on from NC_041392.1 coordinate 616,064,857, forward strand.
TGAAGAGATCTCGAATGCAGCTTTGCAGTAAAGGCACGTACTTGCCTGGACCCCAGCTCAGTCCTCTGCTGATCCATGACATCAGTCGTGGTGGAGGACCCGAGCAAAAAATGGGGGCGGCCGCCCACTTGGCACTTCTAGGAGTCGTGATGTAGAACCACTCCTGTTGCCACAATGCAGACACCTCTGGGGTGGAACCTTTGGGCCACGGAGCTCCCGTCATCTTGCGTATTGAGGCGCCTCCACATTCTGCATGTTTCCCTTCGATCATCTTCGGCTTTACTTCAAAGGTCTTGAGCCATAAGCCAAAGTGGGGGGTAACCCGGAGGAAGGCCTCGCATACGACAACAAAAGTCGTGATATGCAGGAAGGAGTCCGGAGCTAGATCATGGAAATCTAGCCCGTAATAAAACATCAAGCCCTTGACGAAAGGATCCAGAGCAAAACCTAGACCTCGGAGGAAGTGGGAGACAAACATGACGCTCTCATTGGGTTTGGGAGAGGGGACGGCCTGCCCCCGGGGAGGCAGCCGATGCGACATTTCAGCGGTCAGATACCTAGCCTCCCTCAACTTTTTGATGTCTTCTTCCGTGATGGAGGAGGGCATCCATCAGCCTTGAAGGCTGGATCCAGACATGACTGAAGGTTCGGAGCACCTGACCTGAGCTTTGGGTGTTTGAGCTTGAGGCGGGGGAAGCATTCGATTGAGCATGGGAGGGAGAAGGTAAAAGCTTTGTCCCTTTATAAAGAGGGTGGATATCAAGCGTCCTCCCTGTGTCCGTTTGGACTTTCCTATGATCTAGGAGTCCTAGAAGTGGTTGGGTTACCCACGCCCGTATTGATGAGAATCCCGTAATAAGGGGACACGATCTCTGCTTTAACAAGACGTGCCAAGGAAAACACCTCGCATAACACACTGAGGTGGGTAATTAAACGACTCGAATAAAGGCTTGGCCGTGGTGTGTCACACCACGGAATACGTCAGCAGATTAGATTTGTGTAAATATATTCTCTCTATGGCAGTATGTGGATACTTATTTTGCAGAGCCGGACACTATCTTTGTGTATAAGATCTTCTATGAAGTACTTGGAGGAGGAACCCGCCTTACAATGCCGAAGACAATTTGCGCGCTGGACCCGTTAGCATTGAAGCCTGGTTCAGGGGCTACTGAGGGAGTCCTGGATTAGGGGGTGTTCGGATAGCCAAACTATACCTTCAGCCGGACTCCTGGACTATGAAGATACAAGATTGAAGACTCCGTCCCGTGTCCGGAAGGGACTTTCCTTGGCGTGGAAGGCAAGCTTGGCGATACGGATGTTCAGATCTCCTACCATTGTAACCGACTCTATGTAACCCTAACCCTCTCCGGTGTCTATATAAGCCGGAGGGTTTTAGTCTGTAGGACAACATACACATCAACAATCATACCATAGGCTAGCTTCTAGGGTTTAGCCTCTCCGATCTCGTGGTAGATCAACTCTTGTAATACCCATATCATCAATATTAACCAAGCAGGACATAGGGTTTTACCTCCATCGAGAGGGCCCGAACCTGGGTAAAACTTCGTGTCCCCTGCCTCCTGTTACCATCCGACCTAGACGCACAATTCGGGACCCCCTACCCGAGATCCGCCGGTTTTGACACCGACATTGACCTTAATTAAAATACATCAACCGTGTGTGTTACCTTGATGGTCTCTTCTCGGCGGGGTCTGGGAAGTGAACACGGTGTTGGAGTTATGCTTGACGTAGGTTGTTCTAGGATCACTTCTTGATCATAGTTCTTCGACCGTGCTTTTGCCTTCTCTTCTCGCTCTCATTTGCGTATGTTAGCCACCATATATGCTAGTCGCTTGTTGCAGTTCCACCTCATACCTTTTACCCTTCCTATAAGCTTAAATAGACTTGATCGCGAGGGTGCGAGATTGCTGAGTCCCCGTGACTCACAGATACTTCCAAAACCAGCTTGCAGGTGCCGAGGATACCGAGCAGTTCATGCAACCAAGCTCAAGGAGGAGCTCGATGAAGATCTTGTCCTTTGTGTTGTTTCGTTCTAGTTGATCAGTAGTGGAGCCCAGTTGGGGTCGATCGGGGATCTGTGTAGCATTGGGGTAGTCTTTTTTATTTTGGTTCCATAGTCAGACCTTGTTTGTATCTGGATGATGTAATGCTTTATTCATGTATTGTGTGAAGTGGCGATTGTAAGCCAACTATGTATCTCTTTCCCTTATGTATTACATGGGTTGTGTGAAGATTACCTCACTTGCGACATTGTTTTCAATGCGGTTATGCCTCTAAGTCGTGCTTCGACACGTGGGAGATATAGCCGCATCGAGGGTGTTTCAAGTTGGTAATCAGAGCCTTCCCCGACTTTTGGGAGCCCCCTGCTTGATCGAATAGCTGGCGTTGTTGAGTCTAGAAAATGTTTTGAGTCATTTAGGATTATATATATCGGAGAGTTTAGGAATTCTTTTTACTCCTCAATCCCTTCATCGCTCTGGTGAGGTATCCTGACGTAGAGTTTTGACTCTTCTCTTCTCAAATTTCACTAAAAAAATTTAGGATCACGCGGGTATCTTGGAATTGTTCCGATGGTTTTGTGACGAGAACATTGTTCTTGGTGCCTCCTGACATTTAGGGGTTGTGGCAGTGTCCCGGGGAGTTGAGCTCCGAGGTGTTGTCGTCACAATTTTATCGTTGCAGTTCTGGAATACCTGAGTTTAGTTTCACCGACATCGAAAATCTCTTTTATGCAGTTGTTGGTGAGATAACCTCGACGCCACCCAGTATTGGGGTGGGAGTTCGAGAGTATTGCCATAACTCATATAACGGATGCTCTTCTAAGGTTGAGGTAAACGATTTACGAAGGTTTCTTGGTTATGTGTTGAAGGATGGATACAACTGGATGTAGGATTTGCTAGTTTTGGGTGAGATATTATGCTTCCCCTGTATCCCCAACACCTGATTGCATAACCGGAAAGTTTCGGGAGTTTATAAGTGTGAATTCATGTAGCTCTTATGATATCTTTCCCACAGATGTATGATATGAAATTGGGGTTCGACATCTAGTGGTCCGCCTATCCACAGTTGGTTTTAAAGTGGTCTCCTTGTGTCTTAAAGAGTCCTTGGCTATGCCGACTCGGGGACGCTTCGTATGTAATGTGCACTGCCTTGTACATGATGGTGTTGTACGATCGAGCCTGTGTAGGCCCCACCACGAAAACTTCGGACGAAATCTCTATCATATGTTTGTTCCGGCTTATTCTGCAAGCCAATCCTTTGTTTTGTTTTCAGTTGTGGTATTCGAGTTGCTTCAATGTCAAATGTTGATTCCATACCTTTCCTAAGTGGTGTTCTCATATTTCTATGTGGATACTAATCATTCTTGATCATCGAGAATGTCATGTCAATCCTTTTCAACCGGCGTGTTTCTCTTCAAGTGGATCCGAACATTTCAACACCCGCAAGATCAAGTATCAGTTCTTCTCAATGTTGTTTGTTTCATCCGTCTCCAAGTTGTCTTTGTTTTCCCACCCACCCACCCTTTTTCTTCAAGGACTCAGATTTCTTAATCAAGTATCCTTTGATTCATGTGAAGTCTCTCCATTCTTTTCCTTCATGTTCTTACCCGGTGATTCTCATGAAGATTCTAACGGAGCTTCAAGTTCGTCACTATTCACTTGTTTTCTTCTCTGGTGGATTCAAATCAAGCTTTCGGTGTTGATCTCATATCCCTTTTTCCTCGTTTCAAATACCTTCTTATACCGGTGCACCTCAAAATAACTCACTTCTCGCTATTCATTTGTTCGGGAGTGCTGAAGATATCTCAGAAGGCTCGTCTTGTCTTTCAAGATCAGTTCAACCTATTTCGAGGTTGTTATCTCATTCAAGCCTTTTTATCCAACCGGTGCTATCTCTCTTTCGAGTAATCGTTCTATGGTGTATCTTTTGAGTGGGCCCTAACCCATAGGTCTTTTCCCAGGATCTTACCTGACTCTTCTTATTTTCCCGGAGCTATCCTCAAATTTCTTTTCGAAGTTTGACATAAGAATGATTTATCATCAGTCAAATGTCTTTCTCCAAGATATTCCAAATTCTTTTCATCATTGGTTCAACTTTTCTATTCTTCTTTATTCCGGAGTGTCTCAACAATTCACGATGGTGTTTCTCGTCGTCTTTCTCATCATTTGAAGACCGAAGAAGAGCTTTACCTCCATATCTTATCCGTTCTCTCAGAGATTCGTGGTTCTAGTTCAAGGCCATCCTCTCATAATTGTTTTGATCGCGAAAAATTCTTTTCCTTCCTCCGGAGCCCATCATTTCATAAGACTTATTCATTCTCAGCCTTCAGCTATCATTCTCCAAATCTTACCGATGCATTGTTCAAGTATTCTCTAATCAGTTCATGATCTCTTTGTTCTCATGTATCTAAATTCCCTCAAGCATCTTCATTCGTTTTCTAATTCTTCCCGGTGTTTCTTTATATTTTCTTCATTTTTTTTGAATTCTACCGGCGGCTCTTCAAAGATTCTTCTTCCTTCATTATAATATCAATTGACTCTTTCTTTCCAATCCTACTGGTGGTTTGTTGAAGACCTTCTCAAGTTTGCGCTATATCTATCTTAATCCTTTCTACGAGAATAATTAATATGCCAAATCCGTTGATTGTCATCAATTTAATTGGTGAAGGATAAGTATAATGTAATTCTTATTCTGGTTTCATCGAGTGAACTCAATTCCTTATTCCGAAGGTTCATCAAATTCTCGATTGCGATTGTGTCAGCTTTTCTTTTACCGGAGTTCCAAGCTCTTTCAATTATATCATTTCAAAGCTTCATTTAATCATTGCAAGGCTTCTCCCGGAGTTCTTTTCAATTTTACCCTTCCTTTTGATCATATTTTTGTTACCGGAGTTCTTCATGAAGGTTCTATATGATGGTTCATCAAGGATTTAATTCCTTCTCGAAGTGTTCATCGAGATTCTTTTCTATGAAGCTCAAGTTTTCCTCATATTGTAATCTGGAGTGTAATTCTTTCTTCCGTATCATTGGAGGTGGTATTATGTCATTCTTGATAATTGAGTTTCATGTTTCATGATTCACATGTTGTTAGGAATGAGGTATTTTAAATCCATCAATCTCTTCTTTGAAATTATCATGGGTTATATTTCACCTAAAGCTTTCCCTAAGGATTGTTGCTATTATGGTTCTTATAAATGACCCAAGTTCTTTTATCCTCCTGGTGAAATAAGTTTTTTGTCTCCTTGTTCATATCAATAAAATCTTGTTTCCATTTATGGCAGGTTTTCACCTCAAGTTCTTGAGATGTTTTCCATAAGCCCTCAACAAGCATGTTCTTTTCGTTGTTGGTTTCCCAACAACTCCATTCAATCCTTCTTTTTAAGGATGCTCTCGAAAATTCATTTCAAGCAGAACTTGTGGTCTTCTTCTCTGTTATTTTGGTTCCATTCTTATATTTATTCCGGAGGCGTTGTGATGATGCTCTCTTCACTCATCATCTCGTATTGTGAAGTTCATGTTCTTTCTTTTGCTTATCCATCCAACCTGAGTGTCGTGTTTTCATTCGAACTCTCTCATCTTATCAAATTTTGACTCCCTTCTCAACCAGAGTGCTGCCTGAGATCTTTCTTACCCCTTGTTCCATTCTTTCAATAGTTCCAGAGGCAGTGTGTTGTGATTTCATCAAGTATCTTCTCATCTTATCAAGTTCTTATTCAATCCTCCTTCTTTTCATTCGGAGTGTTGCCCGAATTTGTTCTTCCTTGTTCCTCTTCCCTACCGGAGTGCTTTCAACTTTGTTATTCTTCGTTGCATTCTTCTTTCAATGGCTTAACCTTTTCAAGGCTCGTGGTTTCATTCGTTTGTCAAAGAAGCAACTTAGCTTTACCTCTTCTCTCCTCTTCCGTTTCCCTCTGGTGCCATTCTAGATCTCGGGACAAGATCCTCTCGTAGTGGTGGAGTGTTGTAATGCCCTGAGACCGATGTGCCAGGTGTCCTTCACTTATTCGTTGTTGTTGCTTTGTCATTTGCTTGCGTGTCGCTTCTTGTCATGTCATCATGAGCATTGCATCATCATGTTTTTGAAACTTGCATCCGTCCTGGTGTCCTTGTTTCGTCCGTTGTCCGTTCTGAGCCCAGTCACACTTGCACGCGCCTGTGGCATGTCCAAAATATTATTTTCTAAGTGGCCGGAGAATGTTCTCGGAATGGGATGAGAGTTGGCATGCGGTCTTATTTTAGAGTAGGTAGGCCGCCTGCCAAGTTTCATCGTGTTCGGAGTCCGTTTGATGCCCCAACGGATAACTATAGCGGCAATATAGCCGGTCTAACGTTGGACGTTTTCGGTCTCCGGAAACAGTCGTCGGGCCTCCCTCTCTTCTCTTCTCTCATCTCGAGACCGTCTACACAGACCACTAACTACCGCCGGGTCCAACCTAACCTCTCTCGTCAGCCCGCGGTCCTCCTCGCGCGCGCGCCCGAAAAGTTGTCTCGGATCCGACCCGAGCAGTCGTCACCATTGTGTCCGGATCATCCCCAAACGTCTACAAAGCGTCTCTGTTTTGTTAATTGGACTTCCTAACATATTTTTTCACGGCCATCCGATACCGATTGAAGGGACCAAATTCCCCTATCCAAAATCCACTTACTATATATAGACCGCTAACCTAATCTGGACAAAACCCTAAAATCTAGGGACTTGTCCCTTCACCCGCCGCCGCAATCCCCATCGAATCCACATCGGGATCCATCCCTCATCCTTCCCTGTCCAATGAAGCCGCTGCTAGCCTCATCCTCCATGGGGATCCACCCCGAATCTCTTCCAACAAACCACCGCAGGAGTTCTGTAATGCCCTCGATGCGGCTATATCTCCCACGTGTCGAAGCACGACTTAGAGGCATAACTGCATTGAAAGCAATGTCACAAGTGAGGTAATCTTCACACAACCCGTGTAATACATAAGGGAAAGAGATACATAGTTGGCTTACACTCGCCACATCACACAATTACATAAATAAAGCATTACATCATCCAGATAAAATCAAGGTCCGACTACGGAACCAAAATAAAAGAAGACTACAACAAATGCTACACAGATCCCCGATCGACCCCAACTGGGCTCCACTACTGGTCGACTAGAACGAAACAACAGAAAGGGGAAGATCTTCATCGAGCTCCTCCTTGAGCTTGGTTGCGTCACCTGCTCGGTAATGTCGGCACCTGCGAACTGGTTTTAGAAGTATCTATGAGTCACGGGGACTCAGCAATCTCACACCCTCGCAATCAAGACTATTTAAGCTTATGGGTAAGGTAAAAGGTATGAGGTGGAGCTGCAGCAAGCGACTAGCATATATGGTTTCTAACATATTCGCAAAACAGAGCGAGAAGAGAAGGCAAAGGCACGGTCGAACAACTATGATCAAGAAGTGATCCAAGTCTACTTACGTCAAGCATAACTCCAACACCGTGTTCACTTCCCGGACTCCGCCGAGAAGAGACCATCACGGTTACACACGCGGTTGATGTATTTTAATTAAGATCAAATTCAGGTTTTCTACAACCGGACATTAACAAATTCCCATTTGCCCATAACCGCGGGCACAGCTTTCGAAAGTTCATAACCCTGCAGGGGTGTCCCAACTTAGCCCATCACAAGCTCTCATGGTCAACGAAGGATATTCCTTCTAGCGGGAAGACCCGATCAGGTTCAGAATCCCGGTTACAAGACATCCTCGACAATGGTAAAACAAGTCCAGCAAGACCACCCGCTGTGCCGACAATCCCGATAGGAGCTACACATATCTCGTTCTCAGGGCACACCGGATAAGCTAAGCATACGATAGCCAACGTAACCCAAGTTGCCAAGGGACGGCCCAGCACGGTGCTCTGGGTTGGGCCAACACTTAGACAAGCACTGGCCCGGGGGTTTAAAATAAAGATGACCCTTGGGCTGGCCTAACCCAAGGGAAAGGCTAGGTGGCGAATGGTAAAACCAAGGTTGGGCCTTGCTGGAGGAGTTTTATTCAAAGCGAACTGTCAAGGGGTTCCCATTATAACCCAACCGCGTAAGGAACGCAAAATCCGGGAACATAACACCGATATGACGGAAACTAGGGCGGCAAGAGTGGAACAAAACACCAGGCATAAGGCCGAGCCTTCCACCCTTTACCAAGTATATAGATGCATTACTTAAATAAGAGATATTGTGATATCCCCACAAAATATCCATGTTCCAAACATGGAACAAGCTCCAATCTTCACCTGCAACTAACAACGCTATAAGAGGGGCTGAGCAAAGCGGTAACATAGCCAAACAACGGTTTGCTAGGACAAGGTCGGTTAGGGGCTTGGTTTAACAACATGGGAGGCATGATAAGCAAGTGGTAGGTATCATAGCATAGGCATAGCAAAAGAGCGAGCATCTAGCAAGCAAAGATAGAAGTGATTTCGAGGGTATGGTCATCTTGCCTGAGATCCCGCAAGGAAGAAGAAACGAGTCCATGAAGAAGACAAGCGGACAAAGTTGAACGGATCCTCACAAACGCGTCATAATAGGAACCAACCCGAAGAACCAACACCGGAAAGAAGCACACAACATAGTAAACAAACAACACATGAACATGGTATGATATGCGGGATGCGGTATGCAATGCATATGCATGATTGCAAAGGAATGATTGAACCTGGCCTCAACTTGGAAATCCAAGAGTTCCACTGGAAAGGTGAGGTGATTTCGGTTGAAATCGATATAAAGATCGCCGGAATCGAATGCACGGTTTGGAAACGGCAAGCAAAACAAATATGGCACTGGTCTGCGATTAACAGCAAGTAGCCATCTAAATGCATCAAGATAAATATGCTACAGCACTCAAACATGGAAACAAGATACATGGCAGGGATCCACTCAAGATGCTTGACAAAGGATGAACACTGAACTACAGTAATTTGCTGATTAACAGGTTCAAACAAGCATGGCAATAGTGCAAATGATAACAGGTTTCAGACTTAGTGAAATTAACACAAGTCTGGGATTTATTATCAGGAAGCATACTTTGGAGCATGAAAACTATATGCTACAGGAACTTAACATGGCAAATCATGGCATGGCATGAAGCTACTCAAAGCATTTAACAAAAATCTCTTAGTGACCTTGAGCCAAAAGGGATCAGAAAATAAAATTGCAAGCATGTGAACATGGCAAAAACATAAACAGATCTCAGACTTAGTGAAAAACTGGAGCATGCAAATCAGTTAACGAGTAGGCATGTTTACGAGCTCGATGCACTCCCTACAAGGCATGGCATGACAAACTAAGCATACACCCATCAAGAATACACGGCATAGAAGCTAGACATGGCAAGAACAACAACATAGCATGCACGGATCAATAGCAAAAACCTCGGCAAAATCGCTAAACAAGTTAACAATCTGCCAGGAACATTTTGTGGCAAAAGTAGAGCTCGATTGACTCAAGCTAGGGTGCTCCATAAATTCAAACAAAGACATGGATGGATAGAACACCACAATGTTAACAAAACATCCTTACTGATCATCCTCAAAAGAGGCACGGATCACGAGCAAACAACATGAACATATGGCATAATAACAAAATTAGGACAAGGACTTAGTGAAATTCTAAGTCCCTGAAATCAGCATAACCGAATACGCTACTTTGCAAGCTTGTGCTAGTCACCACAAATATCACAAAAATACATGGCAAGCACCTCTGCAAAGATGGCATGGCATATAACAAAACACATGTAGAGCTCAACATCATAGCATGCACACATTAATCATGGCAAAAATGATAAAATGCCATTTGCTAAAACAAATCTGACAAATTCATCACATAGCCCTCTTCCAACAGCATTTCGGGCATCAAGATGAGCTCAAATGAAAAATTATGCAATGGGATCAAATGATGTACTCGTCGAGACGAACATTTTGATATGCTACACGCTCAAAACGGAGCCATGGATGATGAGTTATGATGCGATGAAAAAGCCTAAAAAACAACCGATCTAGGGACTTAGAAGTTTCACCTCGCGAGAAACGGGACGGGGAGGACCCGAGACAGAGGGATCCGGTGCTCGGGGTGGCGTTTGGTTCCCGGGGTTGGTGGATCTCATCCACCTTCCCCGGATCCGGCGAGGGAGGAGGACTCCGGCAAGGTAGCTGTTTCCGCCGATGGCCGGCGATGAGGGCGCGGGCGGCGGGCCTCTGGCAAAGGTTGACGGCGGCGGCGCGCTCCGTGAGGCGGCGCGAGGCGACGAGCGTAGAGGAGGCGCCGGATGCGGGCGGCGGAGCGAAGGGCATGGCGGCGGGCGGCGGCGGGCGTGGGGAGCACGGGCGGCATGGCGCCGGCGATGAGGCGGCGAGGTGGCGAAAGAGGCGGCGGCGGCGCCCGAGGTGGCGGGGACGCCCAGGCGCGGGGCGGCGGCGGTTCGGGCCCTGTGGGCCGGATCTAGGCCGCGCGGGCCCGCGGCGGCGGAGGAGAGAGGAGGTCCGGCAGGAGGCGACGTGGCGCGTTTTGGTTGGCTGCGGAGGCGGGAGAGGGTGACGTGGCAGCCTCCGATTGGCCGGAGCGAGGTGGCCGGCGGCGGTGGACATGTCTGGTGCGGCGCGGACATGTCCGGTGGCGCGAGGAGGAAGACGCTAGGGTTAGACTGCGCGGAAATTTCAGAGGAGAGCACAAATATATTGGTAGAGGGAGCTAGGAGAGTCCAAATGAGGTGCGGTTTTTGGCCACGCGATCGTGATCGAATGACCGAGATGATGGAGGGGGTTTAGGTAGGTTTTGGGCCACTTTGGAGGGGTGTTGGGCTGCAACACACACGAAGCCTTTTCGGTCCCTCGGTTAACCGTTGGAGTATCAAACGAAGTCCAAATGGCACGAAACTTGACAGGCGGTCTACCGGTAGTAAACCAAGGCCGCATGACAAGCCTCGGTCCAATCCGAAAACGTTTAACACAAGCACACGAAAAGAGGTAGAAAGGGACACCGGAGAACATAGGAGCGCCGGATTGCAAAGCGGACAACGGGGAAAATGCTCGGATGCATGAGACGAACATGTATGCAAATGAAATGCACATGATGACATGATATGCAATGCATGACACGCAAGCAATGACAAGGCAACAACAGCGAATAACTGGAGGAAACCTGGGACATCGGTCTCGTTGCGTTACAAGCTCCCTCCTCCCGATCTGCCTCCATGCCTTCTCCCGCCGTCGACCGCGAGCCAGGAGCCCGAGCTCCTCTTCCCGAGCCGCAGCCACCCCGCAGCGTCCAACCTCGCCGGCCTCCAGGACCTCTGCTCCTTCTCTGCTTTCTTCTTCCCCCTCTCCTGATTTCTTCCTCTCTCACGCACCTCCCTCTCTCTCAGGAACGCCATGAGCAGCGCCATGGACGGGCTCCTCCAGCCGACGCCAAGTCACCGCCGTGGCCGCCGTTTGTTCTCGTTGCTACCTACGGATCCCCGCCGGATCAGCCTCCTCCGCGAGCCCTTCTTGCCGGAGCCCCTCGACCTCGACCACCTGCCGCCATGGACCAGCGCCACCGCCGGAGATGCCCCGTCCGCCGCCCGAACCTGCCAAAAACAAGCTCCAGCAGGGCCGCCCTTTCCTTCCCCGCGCTCTCCTCGCATTCTTCTTCTCCCTTCTCTCCTCCCCACTCACCCGAGCCTCTCTCTCTCTTTGCCCGCAGGAGCATGCCGCTGCCGCCGGGATCTTTTCATCATCGCTGTTGGTCGGATCCTGCCGCCCCTGCTTCCCGTCGAGCCTCACTACTTCGCCGGTCCCGTCGAACGCCATCGCCCAAGCCTCCTGGCGCCCGCCTGCCATGGCCGCCTCGTCCCTGCTCCAGAGGAGGACGAGTACCGCCTGTGCCATTGCCTGCGTTGCCCAGATCCTCCGCCCTCCGTCCTTCGCCGCCGCGCTGGAGTTTGCACCGCCGCTGCTCTGCTTCTTTCGAACCAGGAAGAGGACGAACGCCTTGCCTGAGCGCCCGCGTTGACCCTCGTGGACCCGCTGCGTCGGTCTGCCTCCTTCCACCGTCCCAGCTCCCCCAGGCCCGCTCCTGCGTCCAACGCCCGAGGCCCAGCCACTGTTTTGGCCCGGCCATATAAGGCCCAATGTGAGCAGCCCAGTCCCAGCAGTTTTGGCCCTTGTCTTGTTTTTTTCCTCTAGATGATTTTGTCTATTATCCAGCGAATTACTGTTTTACAGAAAGCCCCCTAAACTTCATGCATTTAATAACTTCACAACCGTGCATCGGATCTAAATAAATTATATATGAAACTTGCTTATAATTTCATCTAGTTTAATAATATCCAACTTTCATCTATGTTTAAAATGCTTAAGATGATATTTGTTTAAACTTGCTTAATTAACTTGCTAAAATGATTTATTTCATAACTAAATAACCATAGCTCCGTTTTTAATAAACTTTATATGTAAATGGGGTAGAAAAATGCCTAGTTTAACATGATGCACTCATCTCGCATGTTTAATAAATATAAAATATGGTTTAGGGCAGAACAGTACCAAACCTAATATATGCATATGGGGATTTATCAAAATTGTTGTTCGTTGCTTCCGGCCTCATTTAAACTTGACTAGATAGGTAGTTTTACTTTGCTTTACCCTCTTGCCATGTTTAACAACATTTAATATTGTTGGGTACATAAACGAGATCGAACTAAATAACTTGAATGTGGTGTTTCGTCAATATGCAACGGAGTTGCATATTGAGCTCCACTTAATTTGTAGGGTTGTTTGTGCACTTTGCCATGCCATGCCTCATTAAACCGGACATGCATCATACTTGATTGTGCATCATGCCATGATTATGTGATGGTTGTTTACTTTGTTGTTTGTTTCTTTCCGGATTACTTCTCGCGTTAGCTTCGGTTTCGTTCCAGAGTTGTGAGGATCCGTTCATCTACGTCCGTTTGTCTTCTTCATGGACTCGTTCTTCTTCCTTGCGGGATTTCAGGCAAGATGACCATACCCTCGAAATCACTTCTATCTTTGATTGCTAATTGCTCGCTCTTTTGCTATGCCTATGCTACGATACCTACCACTTGCTTATCATGCCTCCCATATTGTTAAGCCAAGCCTCTAACCCACCTTGTCCTAGCAAACCGTTGTTTTGGATATGTTACCGCTTTGCTCAGCCCCTCTTATAGCGTTGTTAGTTGCAGGTGAAGATTGGAGCTTGTTCCATGTTTGGAACATGGATATTTTGTTGGGATATTACAATATCTCTTATTTAATTAATGCATCTATATACTTGGTAAAGGGTGGAAGGCTCGGCCTTATGCCTGGTATTTTATTCCACTCTTGCCGCCCTAGTTTCCGTCATATCGGTGTTATGTTCCCGGATTTTGCGTTCCTTACGTGGTTGGGTTATAACGGGAACCCCTTGACAGTTCGCCTTGAATAAAACTCCTCCAGCAAGGCCCAACATTGGTATTACCATTCGCCACCTAGCCTTTTCTTTCCCTTGGGTTCTACAGACTCAAGGGTCATCTTTATTTAAACCCTCGGGCCAGTTCTCCTCCGAGTGTTCGTCCAACCTGTCAGCTGCCGATGGCCACCAGGGACAACTCTGGGCTGGCCTACCGGAACCTTGCACAATCCAGTGTGCCCTGAGAACGAGATATGTGCAGCTCCTATCAGGATTTGTCGGCACATTCAGGTGGCTTTGCTGGTCTTGTTTTACCATTGTCGAAATGTCTTGTAACCTGGATGCCGAGTCTGATTGGAATGTCTTGGGAGAAGGAATATCTGTCATTGACCGTGAGAGCTTGTGATGGGCTAAGTTGGGACACCCCTACAGGGATTTGAACTTTCGAAAGCCGTGCCCGCGGTTATGGGCAGATGGGAATTTGTTAATGTCCAGTTGTAGAAAACCTGAAGTTTACCTTAATTAAAATACATCAACCGCGTGTGTTACCGTGATGGTCTCTTCTCGGAGGGGTCCGGGAAGTGAACACGTTGTTGGAGTTATGCTTGACATAGGTTGTTCTAGGATCACTTCTTGATCATAGTTGTTCGACCGTGCTTTTGCCTTCTCTTCTCACTCTCATTTGCATATGTTAGCCACCATATATGCTAGTCGCTTGCTGCAGTTCCACCTCATACCTTTTACCCTTCCTATAAGCTTAAGTAGTCTTGATCGCGAGGTTGCGAGATTGTTGAGTCCCTGTGACTCACAGATACTTCCAAAACCAGCTTGCAGGTGCCGAGGATACCGAGCAGTTGACGCAACCAAGCTCAAGGAGGAGCTCGATGAAGATCTTGTCCTTTGTGTTGTTTTGTTCTAGTTGATCAGTAGTGGAGCCCAGTTGGGGTCGATTGGGGATCTGTGTAGCATTGGGGTAGTCTTCTTTTATTTTGGTTCCGTAGTCGGACCTTGTTTGTATCTGGATGATGTAATGCTTTATTCATGTATTGTGTGAAGTGGCGATTGTAAGCCAACTATGTATCTCTTTCCCTTATGTATTACATGGGTTGTGTGAAGATTTCCTCACTTGCGACATTGCTTTCAATGCGGTTATGCCTCTAAGTCGTGCTTCGAAATGTGGGAGATATAGCCGCATCGAGGGTGTTTCAAGTGTTCGGCCGGCTATTGGCTCGACGAGCTGCCGGCCGTCCTCTGGAGCCTGCGCACAACTCCAAACAAGTCAACCGGCTTCACACCCTTCTTCCTCGTCTATGGTGCCCAAGCTGTCATCCCAACTGACATAGAATTCGACTCCCCTCGAATCACCATGTACACCAAGAGGAAGCAGAAGAAGCACGCCAAGATGGCGTCGATCTGCTGGAAGAGGGCCGGCTGTTGGCACTCAGCCGGTCCAGCATCTACCAGTAGAGCCTGCGCCGATACTACAACCGGAAGGTCAAGCCGAGATCTTTCCAAGAATGAGACCTTGTGCTCCGGCTGATCCAGCGAACAGCCGGCCAGCACAAGCTCTCAGCACCTTGGGAAGGCCCTTTCATCATCAGCAAAGTGTTGGGCAACGACTCCTACTACCTGATCGATGCTCAGAAGCCCCGAGCACACAAGAGGTACGACTCCGGCAAAGAAACGGAGCGGCCATGGAATGCAAACCTCCTCCGAAGATTTTACAGTTAATGCAGTATGTACCACGCTACCTTTTGTATTAAAGTACGAAGACCTCGGGCCCCCCGAGAAGAGCTCGGGGGCTGCCCTCTTTTATCTATATGATAAGAATTATGCCTATGAGTATGTTATTCTTTGTTATGCTGTTGGGCACCGGGTTCGACTAGTCGGCCCGGGAACTTGCCGCCTTATACTATGGAATGACTTCCTGCAGCCGAACAAGTAGTGTGTGGCACTTAAGCCGTCTCCTGTCAGAAGCCGCAGCTCGCAGAGCGACTGTCTGGTGGGGAGGAGTAAGGTAGAATGGGTGTCCACATGAAAAATGGCTAAGGACTCCAAGCATGTACATAGTTTAAGCTGGCTTCCAGCCTTTTACAACCGACTCTTGAGCAGCCGGCTCGCCGTTTTCTAATTAACTTGCTAAAAATTCTAAACGGCTAAGTACTTGCCTTCCCAAAGAAGCTAAGTACTTGATCCAGCAACAGTCCGCAGAGCGGCTGTCCGAGTGGCAAGACGGCAACCAAGGGAAGGCGACAAAGGAAAAAGCCAAAGAGCAATAAGCAAGAAGAGATAGAACACGGAGAAATATTTACATAAAAAAGGCCCTTGGCTGAATCTTCAAAACAGAAGTTCAAGATACACCCCACGGGTGGAATTGCGCAAATTAACAAGTTCATCGAGACTATTAAGTAGATAAAAAAACATGAAGTGGCAGCCTAGGAAACTACACACGGATTCGGAGGACCGGAGGGGTCGGCGGTGCCAGTTGCCGGAGCGGCCGGCTGGTTGGTCTCCGCTTGGTCACCTCTGGCAACAGCTGGCTCGGTTGGGTACGGCTCGTTGCTAAAGGCGCGGTCAAGGTGGGGCTGGCCGTCTGCTCCGACCTCTGGCGCCTCCTCCTCGTCTCCTTCCTCCTCCTCGCCTTCTTCCTCGCCACTAGAGTCCATCACCTCCGCCGAGTCCTCGTCGTCGTCCAGGTTCAGCCCGAACCAATCCGGCGGCGCCTCCTCACCGTTCTCAGCCAGCTCTGGGATGAAGACGCTGGTGTCGGTGTATTCGGCGATCGATGATGCGCGCTTGACGAGATCGTCTTCCACGACCGCCAACTCTACCTGAGCTTCTAGCCGGAACGTGGCTAGCTGGGCTAGACTCAGCCCAGGATACCACGCCTTGGCGAACTCTAAAGCCCGGCGCGCTCCAGCCCGGGCCGAAGAGCCCTTCCAGGCCTCAAGGCGGCCAGCCGCTACCTCCAGCCAGTCGGCAGTCCGACTGGGGGTGCGCGGCGCCTGCATATCCGGCCACAGGGCGGCAATTGCCTGGGTGCCGACACGTTGAAGCCGGCGCAGCATCCGGTGAGCCAGCCAAAGGCGGGCCTCGATGCTCAGGATCTGCTCGCCAAGAGTTCGGGGGGCGTCGGCGGCGATCTGTGCGCCGTCCGCCCTACGCCCTTCGCGATCCGCTTCGATGGCTTGGTTGGCAGCGACCGAGTGGCTAGGGAAGAAGTCTGCCAAGGCAGAAGAACAAAGAACAAGATTAAAGACTAGAGGTCGACTCAACTAGCAGTCAGCAGCTTAGAAAAGGAAAATGAGGGGAAGCTCACCGTCGACAAGATCTTCGATCGCATGGAAGCCGAAGACCAGCGTCGCCTCCGTGTCGGTCCAGGAGGAGCGCTCGAGCGCGAATTCGGCAAGGAGGGCGGTCTCCTTGTCCTCTGCCTCCTTCTGGGCCTTCTTGAGCAGCTCCTTTTGCTCCGCCAGCTGTGTAGCCAGCCAGTCGCGCTCCTCCGCCAGCTGGCCGCACTCCTCCTCCTTGACACGCAGCGCAGTGTTGGCCTCGCCCAGCTGTTGCTGCAGGGCAGCGTTGGCCTCTGAAGTAGAAGAAGAAAAGGTGCATGTCGCCAACTAGGAAGAAAGGTCGCCGGGGAGATCCAACCCGAATGCTCAGCAGTTGGCCTGAATCTCGGGGACTACAGCCCGTGGGTGCGCCAGCGTGCCCCCGTGAAGAAAGGAATCATCAACAAAGAAGAATAGTCACCGGGGAGATCTGGCCCGACTGCTCATCAGTCAGCCTAAATCTCGGCGACTACAGTCCGCGGGTGCACCTGCGCACCCCCGTAGAGAAGGAAGAGGACTCACCCCGGCTGTCCGAGAATTCAGTGGTCCGCTTGGCCAGCTTATCAACATTGGCGTTGAAGGTGGTCACGCGAAGATTGTGGTAATCCTGCAACGAAATTTCAGACAAAGTGTTGGTACTTGGAACTCGCCGATTAGAGTTCCGAGCCGCCTGCTCAGCAGCTGGCCCGAAACTCAGGGACTACACCCAGTGGGTGCGCTAGCGCGCCCCCACAAAGAAGAACAAGAAACATAAACAAAGAAGGAAGGACGCGTACCCGGATGGCTGCTCGTGACGCCAGATACGCCTTGGTGCATTCCTTGATGGTATCGCCCTCGGCTCGGAGCTTGGCTTGGACGTCCAGAAGCGCCCGGTTCAACGGGCCCATCCCACCTCCCCGCACCCACCCAGTGGGCGCAGCGCTCGTCGCCTCGTTGTCCGGGATCGTGGACCTTGTGGCACCGGTCTCCAGAGGGCACGGTGCCGAGGCCGCCTTCACGAGATGGCGGCGTGTCGGCGTGCCGACCTCGAGAGCCAGGCCCGTCGCCACCATGTTTTTAGTTGGCGGTACACGCGGGTCCGCCGGCTGCCCGCCTGGCGCGCTCCCGGACGGCGGCGGTGGCGGCACGATTACGTCCGGCATGGCGATGTCGTCGTCGTCCCTCTCCATGATCGGGTTCTCGTTGCCGACTTCCCCAGTCTGCGCCGTGAACTCCGGTGGTGGCGACGCAGAGTTCAGAGGGAGGATGAACATCACCGACTGGAGGTGTGCGGCTTCTTCAGCACGCTTCTTCTCCGCGTCGGCGGCCTCGGCTTCCGCCAGCTTCTTCAGGGCGGGCGGCTTCCCGCTCCTCGTGCGCATCCCGCGTGTTCCGCTCCGTCGCCTCCCGGAGGTCGGCTGCCGGATCAATCCGTCGGGTGGTGCAGGAGGTCTCCGCCGACTTCATGACGGAGCCGGCGGCCGACTTCTCAAGAGAGATCGGGGCCCTAAAGTCAAGAATGTAAAGCAAGGGAATCTCAGACGGAGTCAACAAAGAAAAAGCAAAGGTGCAAAGGAAGGTAGCACTTACGCAGAAACCAGATGTGGCATCATCACCACCTTGCGGAAGCAGTTGGCCTTTGCGGCCGCTTCGTCCCGCTTGGTCACTGCGGCTGAGCCTTGGGCTTCTTCGGCCGGCTGCCGAACAGGCTCGTCCCGGCCCTGCGCTTCTTAGCGCGGCCTTGGGCGTCCGGCGTGGTGAATGAGCTCGCGCCCGGCTGGCCGTCTCTTGGCTGGTGGTGCGGGGCGACCTCCTCGTCATCATCAAGCCAGTCCTCGAGATTGGCCCCAAGTCTCGGGCCACCCACTGCGCCGATCCCTCCCTTGGCGTCATCCTCCATGGCCGCCGCCCCCAAGTCGGGGTCATCAACATCGCTCTCTGCCCGGTCGGGGAGGAATTTGCGGTCTGGCCCCACGGTGCCGGCTGCTGGCTAGAGGAGGGGGTTCTGACCAAAGCCGACTGGTCAGATCGGACAAGACGGACTCGGCAACGAAGAAGTCAGGAGAGTCAAAAAAAATAAAAAAACGACTCACCAGAGGCTGAGGGGCGGCACGTGAATACGGCTCCTTGCCAAACTGCCACTCTTCTTTGAGGTCGCAGATCGCAAGATAATTCACCATATAGGCTACCTCCTCGTGAGGCATTTCCTTGGTGCACATCCGACTCGGGTCCCGATGCCCGCTCATCTGGCAAATCAGGTGGGGCTATCTTGGACTGGGAGCACTCGGCGCGCCACGAAGGCGGCAAGCAAATCCGGCCCGGTCAGGCCCTCCGACTGCGTCAGCGTCTTGGCCCGATACGACAAGTTGGGCTGCCTCCGCGCCGGTAGGCCGGCTACATAGGCCGGCAGATTGACCCAGTCGCCCTCTACAGAGATGTTCTTCACGTAGAAGTACGACCGCTGCCACATCTTCACTGACTTTATCAGCTTGATGGAGAGAAATAGGTTGTCGGCCCCCAACCTCCGCATGGCGATGAACGTGCCGCACTGAGCTGGCACGCCTGCGGCTTGGGTGCCAAGCTTGGAGTATAAGAACTCCCCCCGGAGCTCGATGGTGGGGACAACGCCGAGGAAGCCTTCACACAAGGTGACGAAGGCGGATAGTAGCACCACCGTGTTGGGGGTGAGGTGGTGCGGCTGGAGACCGTAGAATTCAAGAAAAGAGCGGAAGAAGCTGCTCGCCGGTAAGTGAAGGCCGCGGAGGCAGTGCGAGCGGAAGACGACCCGCTCGTCCTCCTGCGGCGCCGGCGAGATTTCCCCCCTCCGCGCGAGACGGACCTGCACAAGGTCCTCGCCGGGCAGCTGACGCGTCTTGTGGAGGAAATCGACGTGATCGTCGTGGACCTCCGAACCGTCCCAGGTGCCGGAGTGTGCCGTAGGGGGTGTCATGGTGGAGGAAGAGCTCATTGTGAGTGGACCACCGCAGCGCTCGACGTAGCTTGAGGCGCAGCGGCGAGAGGGAAAAGAAGAAGAAGTATGAGGAGGATGGGCGCGCGTGCTCCGCCGCTCCCCCTCCCCCCTACTTATAGACTCATGGGCTGCGAAGCCGAGGGTGCGGCTGTGGGATCTACTGCACCCACTACCCCACGGCCCCCACGCTTATCGCGCAAAGTTACTGCGCAGTAACTCCGCGGAAACCTCAACCGTCCACCCTGGCCGCAGCGGATCCGCTCGCGCGCCCAGGCGCGGTAGTGGCGGGCCCCACCTGTAGGCATGTCCCGTCGCGCATGTGGGAGAGCGGACTGGCCCGGCCGCTCGTTGCCACGTGACGGGCCCAAAACGGGTGGCGGCCTGGAAGCTTAGCCAGTACGCCACTGGGATCCCGCCGAGGCCTTCGAAAATTTTGGACGAGTCAAATTGGGCGAGGCCGACACCTGCCAGTCGGCCCGGCAGAAATCGAATGAGGTTTT
Organism: Triticum dicoccoides; assembly: GCF_002162155.2. Taxonomy (NCBI): domain Eukaryota; kingdom Viridiplantae; phylum Streptophyta; class Magnoliopsida; order Poales; family Poaceae; genus Triticum; species Triticum dicoccoides. Next base: position 616,085,068 of record NC_041392.1, read on the forward strand.
CACCTCAAGCACTCGGAGAAAGAAACTGTTGAGGCTCCTTTGATGATCGTTCGCGGCGCCTCATCAGCTTCGGGGACTACTGTCGGAGTAATGGGCCACGGGTACGCTAACCTGAGGCCCAAAACCTTTCAAGACATCGGGGCTGACTGCGCCCCTCGAGACGCCAGATGAAGAGAGGCCTTCTGGAGGACGGCTGAAGGAACAGTCGGCTGCCCGCATGCAGCCGAGTCCTAGAAGCGAGGTCAAAACCGACCGACTCCTGCCTGGCGGCTTCCAGAGAAGCCGGCCACGGGGAGTCGGCCCACGGTACCAACGAAGCCCATGCCCTTATTAGGGGAATGGCACGGGGAGTGGCAAGAGTAAAGCCCACTCCCTCCCCCTTTTCAGGAGATGGCTAGGCCACAGTGCGTTGTACCAACGGAGATCTCCGTCTGGAGCGACATTGTTGCCATGCCATCCCTAACATCAGCAACAGTGGGCGGGGTCCTATGCCCACGACGGCCTGTCAGTACGGTCCACGGATGACGGGCCTTACCGGTTAGCAGGAGTCCAGAAGACGGCAAGAGCGCCACCAGTCGGACCCGTAGGGAGCTGGCTCCCGGGAGTCGTCCTGCCCTTCCCACGGGTTCCCCGCGCCATTAACCAGACGAGACAGGGAGTGGCTACAGTGATCTCCCGCCAGACGGCGGGGCTGTAGCCACAACCCCATGACCAAGCCTGCGTCATTAGAAGCACGACTACAGTAATCAGCAGCTGGCAAGACCCGCAAGCAGTGGGTACGGCCTGTCGGCTCCGTACTAGACCAGTCAGCGGGGCCCACCAGTCGGCGGGCCCCAGCAGTCGGCGGAAGGGCCGGCAGGCGAAGAGACTGACGGCTGGGCCCTGCGCCCAGTCAGTTTACCATTGTACCCCTGGGGGGTAGGCCTATATAAACCCCCAGGGCACCAATGCAAAGGGTCCCGACCCATTAGAACTAGACCAGATCATAGAGTGGGGGGGGGGGGAGAGAGCTAGCCCTTCCTTCTCCTACCTTCAGCATACATCTCGAGGAGCGCCCTTGTATTCACTTTGCCTTAGTGATCATGTGGAGACCCCGCAGAGCAGGACTAGGGGTGTTATCTCCTAGGAGAGCCCGGAACTTGGGTAAAGTACGCTGGCGTTTGTGTCTACGCCTCATCCCGTTTCCAGGCACCGGCGACGTTCTACTCGCTCCCACCATGATAAGCCATCCATTGGCATATGTCGCACCCAACCCCCAACACCCGCCTAGCGCCCGCCTAGCTCCAGTCGTCATGGCTTGCGTCACAGAACCTCGCGAGGTGCCCCTCGCCTTGATCTCTCCGCCCCTCGCGAGCCAGCCTAGTGAGCGCCCTTGAGGAGGTCTTGCGTCATCTGCCTCGTGAGGATCTTGAATGTTTGCTGGTGAAGATGGGCCGTACAGGGCCACTGGTGGAGCCACGCTGCGGCCCACAGGCAGGCAAGTCTGGGGACCCCCATTCCCAGAATGCCGACAGTAATTGCCATGAATAACATTACTTACACATAACTCCTGGACAAACACTTGCAACTGGCATTTTCCTTCATCTTCAGTATAATATTTCCATGATGGGAAGATACGCACATAGGATTTAAAAAAATCAAATGCAATAGATGCTAAACCATGAATGGCTGGTTGTGCTTCCTCCATAGGAATAGATGTACTAACTTGTGGAGTTGGGGTTCGCTGAGGTAGTACTGGTGCTTTGGGCACTGGAGCTGCCTCACTAACTGCTCTTGTTTGGGAGCTCTGTGGTGAAGATGGTGTTGTGTCAACAGGAACTAGGTTACTATCAGCTGGGGTTGGGGTTAGATTGGGTGAAGCTGGTTCTCTGTCCATCGCAGTAGGGGTACAATCTGCGAGAGTCTGGGTTATGTGTGGTAGGGCTGGTTCTCGTGCATGTACAACCGGGGTGCTATCTCCACCAAGAGGTAGCACTATTTTATTTGAAAACCATGTTTTTACTCTGCTAGATACCAATGTTGGTGATATCGCTTATCGGGAACTTATCGGTCGACCCATGATAAGGGGTAAATCAGCTATTTTATCAACATATCGGCTGATTTATCGCCATATCGGTTGATTTATCGGCCGATTTAACTTATCGGTCAGACAACAATAAGCGGTAAATCGACCGATTTATCAAAATATAGGAAGATATCTTGAATAGTGCTAGATACTGCCATCACCCGCTCCAATTCAAATGGCTAATAAACAGGAAACGTAGTTGAATGTACAGACAATGTATGAGAGACATATGCAATAGATAAAAAGAGGGCATGAAATAGTTGACATCTATATTGTTTAACTAAAACGAATAGCATGACATAATATCACATATATGATGTCTATCTAAACTAGATAGCATAGCATAACATAATTCAAAGATATGATGACTAACTAAACAGGATCACATGACATAATTCACATAGATATTATCTAAGTAATCATTATCACATGATTTAATTCACATATGCGATTTATATGCTAAGCAGAGGGCATTCGCATATATGATGTCTAAACTAAGAACATGGTGTTGAATATTGTGTATATGATGTCTAAACTATGCAAGGCAAGACACCATATGATTTATATGAGCAGTATAACTGTGCCAAGTTAGAGCATACACCTTGATGGGGGAATAGGACTGGTCATCTGTCTCTGGATCCATCTCTGAGGAGTTATCGGGACCCAGCAAGGGATCTGCTTCGGTAGGTAGCACTGTCTGCTCTGAAGGCCTTGTTTTCACTCCAGATTTTTCATCACCCATTCAAATGGCCGATTCACAAGAAGAGTAATTTAATGTACAAACATTGTCGACAAATGGAAATTTAATGAAGAAAAGGATGGGCAAGGTATAATTCAAATATATGATGCCTGGTTAAACAAGATGGCATTGCACATTTCACATGTATTATGGCTGGCTAAAAGACATGAGACCGCATAATTCCCATATATGATATAGAAACTAAACAAGTGGCATTACAAAACATGTCTAAACTAAGCAGATGACATATATGATGTCGAAAGTAGGCACAGCAAGGCAACATATGCATGATATGACTAACATCATCATGCCAAGTTAGAGCAAACACCTTGGGGGGGGGGGGTAAATAGGAGTGGTCAGCTATGTCTGAATCCGCCTCAGAACATATATCTTCCTCTGGATTACAATCTGGAGAGGGGCAGGGTTTGCCATTGAACCCACCATGGAGGTATGTCTGCATGAAATTGTACAATACCTGGTTTTGTACAATATCTAACATGCATACGAAAAAAATATAGTCAGATTATGTAAGGAGAGCATGCAGAAATCTAGAGTGATGGTAACAACCAATGGATGGATCCAAAAATAATGATAGCAGGCTGATGATTGCTTTAATTTAATAAAAATACAGATGATGATTGCTTTACTATTTGTTTCCCACCCAAGATGAACAACATAGGCATACCCTAGGTGAACCAGATATTAGACAGAAATACTATTCATTGCTGCCTCGATATGTACCCCACAATTAATTTAGAACTCAAGTTGAACATTAATTTGGACCTAACTTGGAGTCTAAGAGGTGAACAAGACGATAAAGTAGCAGCTAATATCAAGCAATGCATAACATAAGCAGAAAAAAAAAGATTGCGACCTCTCTGTGGACCCGTGTACTCCTCAGGTTCATCTCCTGAGTCGATGATGGTGATGCCACTGCGGTGGGTGCCGGCGGTAGGGAAGGAGATCTGAGATGGCGAAAGATGGTCAGGAGTCGAGATGTCTGGTTTGGTGGATGCTTCTATCGATGGAGCAGCTCAAGTGAGGTGGACAATGTCACGGCAAGAGCAGGACAAACCACACAAAGTTTTCTTCGACACCTACCTGTAACTAAAGTAATTCTGTAAGGGCAACTTTGGCTTGCATGATTCTAAAAACGCAGGTATAGGAACAACATCGGAATAGGATAGGAATGCACATTGGAAACAGAGTATTTGTAAACACAGGATTTCTATCAACTTGGATGTTTGGTTCACCAGAATTGGAAGAGTAGAGGAATGCAAAGAAACACGGCCAAATTAAAGTGAAACCATATGAAAGCGTGTAAAGTTAGAATGTTATTCTGCCACTAATGCACTTGGTCTTGATTTCATGCATAGGATTTTGAAAAGTAGGTCCAGGTGGATATTTTGCTCCATTCCTTTCAACAAAATGCATGAATAATTGAATAGTAGAGTGCCATAGGAAAATTTCCTATTTCTGTGTTTTTCCTTTGAACCAAAATAGCCCTAAAGGATCGATACACTACAAAAAAATACACTTCCGTGATGATACGTGTTTGTCATAGTAGGTCGCGTTTTTTATCATGCATGTACATCCATGACGATTTTATGACAGAATCAAGATAGTCATACTTGTGCTGTTGTAGAAGTGTTCCATGACATTACCAAAATTATCATCACTGAAGTGTCCACTTCCATGACGATAAATCGCGCATCACAGAAGTGCTTTCGTCAAGGGTGACCGACACATGGCATCCACCCGTTAACAGCCCCAACCAATGGGGATTTTCCACGTGTAAAATCATCATTGGCTGGAGGAAACACATGTCAGCTCATTGTTGGGACAGATGTCATCCACTCATTGGACGGAAGGCACCTATGATACGTTGACACATGGCACGGCCCAACAGAGGCCCATTCCTGTGAAAAGGCCAGCCCGTTTGACTTGGTCAAAAGGTGGCAGGCTGGCCCATGGAAAGCCTGTTAACGGCCTGTTTGCATATAGCCCATTTGCAGCCCGCTAACCCAAGGCCCGTTACGCCCTATCCGAATTAGGCCCAGTAGCGTCATCTGGGCCATCCAATATGATTCCAGCCTGTTTTCCTTCTGGAGCATGTATGGCCCATGACGTCTTTCGGCCCATATGAGGCCCTATGTAACTCTTGGCGTATTAACGGCCCGTGGTAAAACTGGCCTGTAATGAACAGTGTATCACTTTACACCAATTAACGGCCCGTGGTGAAACTAGCCCGTAATGAACAATGTATCACTTTATACCCATTAACGGTCCGTTATTCCATTGGGCCGTTTCTAGCCCATGTTATCTTTCAGCCTTTTCAAAGCCCATTTATTCTTGGGCTCATTTCCAGCATTCGTTTACTTACAGCCCGTTACTGCCGTTTTATGCTTATGGGCCAAATTCAGCCCGTGGTTACAGTCGGCCCGTTTGTGGTCTGTTACTACGTTGGGTCATTTTCATAGCGTCATAAAATACGGCCTATTAACGATGGCCCGTTATGGTCGGCTCATGAACGGATGATTTGAACTCTAGCCCATTTAGGGCCATAATGCGGTCTGTTTGGCCCATGTTTGGCCAATCAATCATACGGCCCATATAAGGCCCATTGATGATACGGCCCGTAGAAGGCCCATTATTTCTACGGCCCGTAGAAGGCCCATAGTTTCTACGGCCCGTAGAAGGCCCACTGTTTCTACGGCCAGTAGGAGGCCCAGTGTCACTACAGTAAATATTAGCCCATGGTTATTGTGGCCTAGTTTTGAAAAATAGGTTATTGCAGCCACTAGCTAACCATGGAAAAAGAACTGCAATGACTACAAGAAAAAAATAAACAAGACAACAAGGAAATAAATGAGCAAGCAACAAACACTAGGCTATCAAGGATATTACACATATTACATCCACTTGGCATCAAAGTTCGCCACCAGTACAAATATAGGGAACAAAGCAGCATATCATATACACTGGTTGTCAAAGTTGGCGACCAGCGCAAATAAATGCCGCAGCAAAATAAATCCAGAACTGAAACCAGTTCAGAAGATCTCAATAAACAATATCCTGGGTACCCATAATTTTGGCAAGACGCTTAGTGTGACACCCCGAGACCGATGCTCGAGAAGACTTCCATATGTTCTGGGTTTCACCGTGTGTTTCATTTGTGACTGCCCTTTTATTTTTGCATTGCATCATGTCATCATGCCATCATCCCATAAATCTTTTGCAAGTCAACTAAATAAATGGCATGGATCTTGGATCCATTTAAACCGAGGGAATTCACATGGTGATTCTCTTTACAACATATCCTCTCGATATTTAGAGAGCTATAGTAAATATTCCAATTATTTGGATTTACCGCAAACACACTTGCAAAATATCCCAATGCCTTTGTTATCTTAATTCTTGGTCTCCAACATTGCCATATATTCTTTCTTCATTTTCCGGAGCTCCACCAAAAATCCGAACATTTTTGGACACCTCAAATTCCTAACCCTTGTTCAAACTATTTGAATTAAATTCAAATGACTTTGAATTAAATCCTTGCAATCATGCCTCTCCTATTTTTCTTGGAACCAGCGCATTTTTGCGAGTCCGGGAATATTATCTGCGTGCGCTAATTCTTTCCCTAACCCCTCCATCTTTCTTTTCTTCTCCACTTTTGTTTTCTGCTTAGAAATAAGGGAGAGAGAGGAGAGAGCCCAGCAGACTGGCCTCTAGGGCCCGCCCTAGGCCCAGCAGCGCCCCTGCCTAATCCCTAGGAAAACTACACTTGCGCCTCCTAGCATGTCGGCCCACCTAAACACCTCCTAACCCTAGCCAGCCTCCCTGATCCCACTTCTCTCCCTCGATCCCTCCTCCAGCGCCGCCTCCCTTGCAGCACCTCACTCGATCCTTTCCTCCCTCCTCTCGTTCTCTCTCTCGTGTCGCCACCCGCAGGAAAGGAGAGGAGTGGCCGTGAGCTCGCCTGCCCGTCCCCCTTCGCTACTAGCGAAAAGCCTAGCAGCAGCGCGGGTTTTGGGCCTCTCAGTAGCGCGGGCACCGGCGCTACAGCTAACGTATAGCAGTAGCGCCTGTTGTCCCACGCTACTGCTATACATGACTAGCTGTAGCGCTCTTTAGAAAAGGGCGCTGCTGATTTTATCTGCAGCGCTGTTTACTGGGAAGCGCTACTGGTAAGGCAGCGCAACTGCTAAATTTTTTCGCCTCGCTACTACTAGTTTTATTAGTTTTTTTCCCTGCATATTTGTTTTGTATTTGTTTTGTATTTGAATAGGCTTTATACAATAATCTTTAGCATATCATACACATACAAATGTAATCATAGCATATACATACAATTAGTCTCATCAAATCATGTCATCATCATAATCATCATCCAACACAAAGTGGTCTCTCATCATCATCTCGAAAATAGCGATACAAGTCTTGATTAGTGGCGGTTGTTCGTACGATGCAGCCTATTTGAATGCCGTAGCATCGACGCGCTTCCTCGGGTGCCTTTGGCTCAAAATTTCTGTCGTCCACCTTTGTGACCACCAGTCTAGTAGTCCTGAGTTTGTTAGGAAGCCGTTGCCTCTTTGCTTTCGGTTCTACACCGGCTCCGCTCCCTGAGGCAGTGCCGCTCTCAGTCTCAGCGCCGGTCTTGATCCCGGTCTAAGTCTCAGCGCCGGTCTCAGTCTCAGCACCGGTCTGCGTGTCGGTCTCAGTCCCCGATGCCACCGGTGGGCCTAGCAACAACATCGGTTGATCGTCGGCAAGGCTAAAAAAATTGTCTGCCGCCTGGTAGACGTCGTCGCAATCACCAGAACCCTGTCCTTCATCATTGCTAGCCATGTTTCCTATGATTAAATCTAGTCAATTAATGCTAGACCTAATAAAATGAGTAATGACATAAAAAAGGCCTATTGTTTTGCAGGAATGTTGACTCCTTCCTGGTGCGGCAAATCCCGGGCACTCGATATGTCCTAGTTTGTAGCACAAGTCATGCCGAAATTCACGGAAAATTTTGGCATGACCTTTGCTAAAAAGTGGACAAATCGAGAACCTGAAATTTGCCGGAACAGAAACGAATCAACATTCCGGCAAAACATAGGCCACTCAGCATCATTCCCTGGAAACAACAAAGCCACTTGGGCACAATCGAACAACTTCAATGAAAAGATATAACATGACCAAACACTATTGAGGAATTTGCATATAACATGGCCACTTCAATGAAAAGATATAATCAACAATAATGGAATATGCAAATCAACATCAATGACATATATCATATAAAAACAGTCTTATTTTTTGTTTACATAGCAAAAATTAGTTTGACCAAGTTTTTGAAAAGAAAAACAATTCTGTTTTTTGTTTATAGCTAAGTGCCATAGCTACTGTTTTTTATTTATAGCTAAATACTTTTGTTTTTTGTCTAAAGCTAAAAGTCTAGGAACTCCATTTTCTCTAACCCTTCCGACCTCACCAAAATTTCCACAGCAAGACCTTAGTACCTACACCCAATTTCTTCAAAAATATTCAGGTCCATAGTCCAAATAATTCAAATTTCATTTGAATGAAATTTGGACCAAATTCAGGTCCGTAGTACAAATTTTTTTTATAGCTAAGTGTTTGTTTTTTATAGCCTATGTTAATTTAAATCTAAATGCTACTATTATTTATATACCCTCTATTAGTTTAAAGCTAAATGGAATTACTGTTTAGGCATTTTCATAAAAATTGCCCTAGCTAATTTCGTAAAAAAATTGCTAATCATTTTTCCTAAATGCTATAAAATGCCTACTGCCCTAAAAAAATCTAGGGTTCATGTGAACACCTAGGGTTCATATGAACACAGTATCAACATATATATGAATGAATTGCCCTAGCAGAGAGAGAGAGGAGGGTAGAGGACAGGAGAGGCAGAGCCTTACGGTCGTCGACGAGGGCAGGCTCTGGCTCGAGCGGTGGCGGTGAGGTCGAGGGCGGTGGCGGTGAGCTCGAGGGAGGTGACGGTGAGGTCGACGATGGCCTCGGGCGGTGGCTATGAGGTCAAGTGCGGCCTCGGGCGGCGGCGGTGTGGTCGAAGGTGGCCTCAGGCGGTGGCGGTGTGGTCGAAGGTGGCAGGGCGACGGCGGCGATGGAGCAGTTGGGGGATAGGGGGGCGGGAGTAGAGAGGGGGGAAAGGACTTAGCGAAATTTTGAGCCCGGGCTGCCTGGATTTGAGTGTTAAACTAGCAGTAGCGCGTTTTGCTGAAACGCACTATAACTAAGATAGCTATAGCGTGTTCCAGAGAAACGCGCTACAACTATTCCTTTCTGTTTTATTTTTATTTTTCTTTTGTTTTATTTTTATTTTCTTTTTTTCATTTCTCCTTTTTCTATTTCTTTCATTTTCATTTACTTTTCTACCTATTTTTCTATTTATTTCCTTTTTCATAGTAGTAGCGCTCTATAGCATAAACGCGCTGCTACAAAGTTTTTAGCAGTAGCGTGCTTCTGGGTGAACCGCTACTACTATTCCTAGCCTACCGGCATTAGTGAGGGAATTTTAGTAGTAGCGCTTTTCTGTGGAGACGCGCTACTGCTAAAACAATGGTTGTAGCGTGGTTTTCTAACAAGCGCTACTACTAAGTAGCGCTAGTGCCGAGTTTTGACCAACGCTACTGCTATACCTCTATGTATAAGGTTTTCCCTAGTACACTAGTGCAGAACCGGGCAATGAGTTGTTAAATCATTATAATTTTGTGTTCTCAATTTAATTTAGTGATTGTTTTACATTATAACGAGTTGTTAAATCATTAGGTGATTAGTTTGACTGGATGCGTGGATCCTAGCTAAGTCATCAAGTATATGTCATATCCATATTATATATACTTGATCACCTACTTAAGTGATCGAGGTAATATGGATATGGCATATACTTGATCACTTAGCTAGCTAGAATCCATCCAGTTGAAACTAATATGCAATTTCTTTCATAAATGATATAATAACTCATCATCATCATCATATTAATTAATATAAAAACTCTTGCATCATATATATCATCACCAACGGTTTTCATAGCAAACATATCGTCGAGTTCAACATGGTAATGCTATTATAAGCGTTCATAACACCACAAAAGCAAATCACTCTTTGAGATTAAGTTCAGGACGAAGAACACGGACATGAGAGGACAAGTACTAAGAGCATGAACTAGCTAATTAATCACTCCTGCTGCTCTCTCTCAGGTAAAATAGCATAGAACATGTATAGCTTTGCTGATTCATCATATTGGAGCATGCAGATGAACCTATCTCCTAATCGTGGGTTGCGCTTCTGACTGTTGCCCCCTAGTACTTCTCTGTGATCGTTCACAATTTTGCTCTAGTCTTTTACTATTAAGCATTCCTCGCTATTAGAAATCCTGAATGCACTAAAGTGCATTGTAGGATATCTTGGCTGTAAGCTAACAATATTCATGGTACCTTTAGTCTCGATCCAATCAGGCACAACATTCATCGGGAGTCCCTGTTGAAGAACATCATATAGTAACATACTTAGCAATGAAGTTTAGCTTAAAAAATAATGTATGCAAAAGATGCACTGAGGAGAAATAGTAGAAATCTTACGATCTTTCCTAAATATATGTGACCGTAGTTCAGTACGAACACTATTGGTCGCACGTTTTGAGTACTAACATTTCTAAGTGCAGCAAAGAAATTTGTCTTGACAGAATCAAGATCCTCAAGCCATGAAACATAATGACTTGTCTCCTCGCAGTTTAGTTCAGCCCCGGGACAGTGGACGGTCCTGTCTACCAAGCACCGGACATGTTTGCTTGATTGGAAGTAAGCTGTCAATATAAGTTGAGATCTATTAATTATCCAACTGGTTCAAATAATCTCATATCGAAGACATAAATATGGTTGAGAAACTCACATAATGGTAGAACTGGAGGCATCTGCACATCGACCCAGATGTCTCTATTACCTTCAATATCATCTTCCGGACGAATATCAAAGGTGATAACCATATTAGGCTCAAATGCATAAGCCTCGCATAGTGCTTGCCAAGTTTTGCATTCAAAATAGGTGTATGTGTCTGCATGGTATAATTTGACATTGAAGGTATAACCATGCTCGGTCTTCAAGTAAACTCTTTTTACCTCCATAGTTTTGTTAGGACTGAAACCTATCTTATCCAAGACAAAAATTCTTGCATGGTAGGGGATACACTAGTAGAATAGTGAAAAATTAAAATTAAAAGTTGAAGCAAATGAAGCATAAGTCATGCTTGATTACAAAAAAGACTTGTCATTGTGACTTACTGTGTCCACTTCGAAGTTCTCATCCAGTTCAACTTGTTCTAATTCATGTAAAATATATTTGACATTAATATTTAACATCTTTTCCATATAATTCATCTAACATTAACATTCTAACATTATTATCTACGTAATTTATCTAACATTAATCTAAACAACAGAAAATAGAAAATAAGTAAAAACAATGTGTATGTGTGTGTATGTGTGTGTGTGTGGTGCGTGTGTGTGTATGTCTGTGTGTGTGTGTGTATGTGTGTGTGTGTACGAGCGGGGGGCGGCAGCGTACGGGCGGCAGCGGGCGACGACGGGGACGGGCGCGGCGGACGAGAGGCAGCGGCGACGGGGGCGCG
>NC_041392.1:616097119-616098396 GCF_002162155.2 Triticum dicoccoides
GGTGGCGGGGGCGACGGCGGTGACGGCGACGACGGGTGGCGTGGGCGACGGCGGTGACAGCGACGACGGGCGGCGGGGGCGGTTAGGGCGGCGGGCGCGGCGAAGAAGTTGGATCGAGAAGAAGTACTGGTGGTCGATGAAACTGATTTTTTCGTAGGTGCCATATATATAGGAGGGGTCTTTAGTACCGGTTGGAGCCACCAACCGGTATTAAAGGCCAATTTTCGCCAGGCCAAGGGGCGGGAAACGGCCCCTTTAGTACCGGTTCGTGCCACGAACCGGTACTAAAGACCCCCCCTTTAGTACCAGTTGGAGCCACCAACCGGTACTAAAGGTTGTGCGCTACCACCGGCGGTGCACAATGTTTAGTCCCACCTCGCCGAGCGAAGGGCAGCCGCACTGGTTTATAAACCCAGCCGTTGCTGCTCCTTCAAGCTTCTCTATATAGCAGGCTTCTGGGCCTAATTAACTAGGGCGCGCTGCCCTGTGAGTCTACTGGCCCTTCTGGGCCTACATTTGCACACCCTAGGTCTGGCAGGCCCACTGGACAGCGCGCCAACAATTTTTTATATAGTTTTTTCTTTTCTGCATTATTTATTTTCTTCTATTTATTTTTGAGTAGTTTTTTATATAGTTTTTTTCTTTTCTGCATTATTTATTTTCTTCTATTTATTTTCTTCTATTTACAGTTCGTACACGAAGTGCGTCCAGTTTTTGCCGTGACCCTCTCTACTCTTTCGCACATGCTATGCGGGTGAAATGATGATACCATGCCAAGTTTCAACATTTTTAGGATTCATTTTGTAGTGATTTTCAATTTCATAGTCATTTGGCTCTCTAAACAATTAGGTAAATGACCGAAAAACAACAAATGATGTCAGAACGTGTTGGAAATTGATGATGTCCCTTTAAATGTTGCATACTGAACACAAAAGAAGTCCGGATAAGTTTAAAAAACATTGAAGTGGCCGTGTAACGGATGAGTTCTCGTCCAAAACCCTGATACTCCGAAAGAGTTTGTCCAGTTTGTACATGAAGTGCGTCCAGTTTTTGCCGTGACCCTCTCTACTCTTTCCCACATGCTATGCGGGTGAAATGATGATACCATGCCAAGTTTCAACATTTTCAGGATTCATTTTGTAGTGATTTTCAATTTCACGGTCATTTAGCTCTCTAAACAATTAGGTAAATGACCGAAAAACAACAAATGATGTTAGAACATGTTGGAAATTGATGACGTCGCTTTGAATGTTGCATATTGAACACAAAAGAAGTTC
>NC_041392.1:616098748-616128057 GCF_002162155.2 Triticum dicoccoides
TCAACATTTTCAGGATTCATTTTGTAGTGATTTTCAATTTCACGGTCATTTAGCTCTCTAAACAATTAGGTAAATGACCGAAAAACAACAAATGATGTTAGAACATGTTGGAAATTGATGATGTCGCTTTGCATGCTGCGTACTGAACACAAAAGAAGTCCGGAGTTCAAATAAGTTTAAAAAACATTGAAGTGGCCGTGTAAAAGATGAGTTCTCGTCCGAAACCCTGATACTCCGAAAGAGTTTGTCCAGTTTGTACACGAAGTGCGTCCAGTTTTTTGTCGTGGCCCTCTCTACTCTTTCGCGCATGCTATGCGGGTGAAATGATGATACCATGCCAAGTTTCAACATTTTCAGGATTCATTTTGTAGTGATTTTCAATTTCACGGTCATTTAGCTCTCTAAACAATTAGGTAAATGACCGAAAAACAACAAATGATGTCAGAACATGTTGGAAATTGATGACGTCGCTTTGAATGCTGCATACTGAATACAAAAGAAGTCCGGAGTTCAAATAAGTAATTAAAAATAAAAAAGAGGTGCAATGCTAGTTAATTTTCTTCAAGCCTTTCGGAATAGTGTAGACTGCACTACACATAGCTCTGTGGAATCTATGCTATTCCGAAAGGCTTGAAGCTAATTAACATGCAGGTGAGCATTGCGCCTCTTCATCATTGTCTGTGCACTCACGGCTTATAAACCGCTCATACTGCCTCTCTCTTGGCGAGGTGGGACTAAAAATTAGCTTACTAAGAAACTCTAGTACCGGTTCATGGCATGAACCGCTACTAAAGGTCTTCGTGGGGGCCCCAGCCTGACCATAGCCTGACACAGCCTCATTAGTACCGGTTCGTGGCATGAACCGGTACTAAAGGTTGCCAACGAACCGGTACTAATGATGCCCGCCCGCCTAGCCAATGGAACCGGCACTAATGGTCACATTAGTGCCAGCTCAAATTCAAACTAGCACTAATGTGCTTCACATTTGACCCTTTTTCTACTAGTGGTAGTGCATGGCCATGCCACCTTGTCCCCGCTTCTCCACCTCCACGCTGGTCGCCGCGCCCCGTCGCTGTCGGCAACCACTAGGAGGCCGCCGCCTCGCACCACCCCGTCGACTATCCTTCGCGCGACACCTCCCCTATGCGTCCTTGTTCCTCTGCCCGTGCACCATCCATCCTCGGCCCTACCTCTGCTTAGCGCAGCCGCCTTTCCACCGTCGTCGAGCGCGGCATGGACCCTGTTGCCACTACCTCGAGCTCCGCCCGCTGACATTCTCTACTACCTTGGCCGCCGGCGACCGAAGCCTCTGTGTGTGTCCTTCCCGTCCCTGCCGCTGGATCGGGCCTGCTCTGCCCGGCTCCACTCGCCTCGACTGTCCGCGGTCACTTCCTGTCGCAGGGTCTCATCTCTACTTTGATCAAATGCACGAAGATGTCGCCGCCCGCTTCGTCAGTTTCAGGATGCGAGCGCTGCTCACGTGACCGCGTCGTGAACCGCCTGAGTTTGGCCACCTCTGCAGCCTCCTGTTGCTGTGTTGTGTACCTCCAATTGCAGTTGCTATTGACGCCAAGTCCAACGACCACTGAACAGGGACCAACGCCAAGTACCACGACAAACCGCCAAGTACCCCTTCGAATCGTTCAAGACCGTCAAGTGAACGACTACCATCGCTCCAAGATCTGAACGACTACGATGACATGAACATCTACGGAACGGTTACAGCTACATGATGAACCGCCAAGGCCGGCGACAACCCTTGTACCACTACTATCACCAAGTACCACGATGTCCGAAGCATAGTACCTCTACGTTTGCCATGTACATCGACCATCACCGAATACCCATGTAGCACTAACGCCAAGTTCCCCTACCGTCGCCCTCAGAAACATCGAATGCATCAAGTCCTTCTCTGAGACGTGTACCACTACTTCCTCTACCGTCGCGAGAACGTCTACTTCCTCTACTTTGCACCGACTCATTCTGCCTCGAAATGCACCCGTGGAAGGTATAACTACCGGACCAACGACCGTGGACAAATGCATGTTGTATGTGATGCCCGTGTGTTGCTCCGTGTCCGAGTTGTTCGTTGAACAAAGCCCCTATTTTGCCTTGCCACCGTCATGTGGGAACCCGGAATCCGGGAGCACCCCACCATCCTTGCATGACACGCTCCTGTTGCTTTTCCTTTTGCACCGGTATCTCCATGAGCTACCGGAACCGATATGTTGCCGTGGCATCATTTTTGGATTCGTTGCCATGGCACCCCTTTTCTTTCCACCGCGATGACAAATGCTTCATAATGCTCTTGTCAACTTTTAATAAAAATTGCATAAAACTTGCACATGTCATCCGCATCATGATAACAACAATTAAAATGTTTAAAATTGTTGTTTGCTTTAAATTGCTAATGCATATGGGGATTTACCGGATTTGTTGTTTGTTATATCCGGCCCCATTTAAACTTTTTAAATGGTATAGTTTTGTTATGCTTCACCTCTTGCCATGTTAACCAACATTTAATATTGTTGAGTACCTAACCGAGAGTGAACTATATAATTGATGTGGTGTTCCGTCAATATGCAATGGAGTTGCATATTGAGCTCCGCTTAATTTGTAGGATTGCTTGTGCACTTTGCCATGCCATGCTTCATTAAACCGGACATGCATCATAATTGATTGTGCCACATGCCATGTTTTTGTGATGGTTGTTTATTATGTTGTTTTGCTTCTTTCCGGTGTTGCTTCTTCGGGTTAGTTCCGATAACGTCGCGTTTGTGAGGATCCGTTCGACTTTGTCTGTTTGTCTTCTTCATGGACTCGTTCTTCTTCCTTGCGGGATCTCAGGCAAGATGACCATACCCTCGAAATCACTTCTATCTTTGCTTGCTAGTTTCTCGCTCTTTTGTTATGCCTATGCTGCGATACCTACCACTTGCTATATCATGCCTCCCATATTGCCATGTCAAACCTCTAACCCACATTGTCCTAGCAAACCGTTGTTTGGCTATGTTACCGCTTTGCTCAGCCCCTCTTATAGCGTTGCTAGTTGCAGGTGAAGATGGAGTTTGTTCCATGTTGGAACATGGATATGTTGGGATATCACAATATCTCTTATTTAATTAATGCATCTATATACTTGGTAAAGGGTGGAAGGCTCAACCTTATGCCTGGTGTTTTGTTCCACTCTTGCCGCCCTAGTTTCCGTCATACCGGTGTTATGTTCCTTGATTTTGCGTTCGTTACGTGGTTGGGTTATAATGGGAACCCCTTGACAGTTCGCCTTGAATAAAACTCCTCCAGCAAGGCCCAAACTTGGTTTTACCATTTTCACTAACAACCTATCACCTTCCCTTGGGTTTGGCCAACCCAAGGGTCATCTTTATTTTAACCCCCTCCCCCCCTGGCCAGTGCTTGTCTAAGTTTTGGTCCGAACTAGAGCCCCTTGCAGCGCCACCTCGGGGAAACTTGAGGGCTTGTTTTAGTTGTATGGATTGCTCATCCGGTGTTGCCTTGAGAACGAGATATGTGCAGCTCCTATCGGGATGTCGGCGCATCGGGCGGCTTTGCTGGTCTTGTTTTACCATTGTCGAAATGTCTTGTAACCGGAATTCCGAGCCTGATCGGGTCTTCCTGGGAGAAGAAATATCCTTCATTGACCGTGAGATCTTGTGATGGGCTAAGTTGGGACACCCCTGCAGGGTTTTGAACTTTCGAAAGCCGTGCCCGCGGTTATGGGCAGATGGGAATTTGTTAATGTCTGGTTGTAGAAAACCTGAAACTTAACTTAATTAAAATGCATCAACAGCGTGTGATGTCGTGATGGTCTCTTCTCGGCGGGGTCCGGGAAGTGAACACGGTGTTGGAGTTATGCTTGAAATGTAAGTAGTTTCAGGATCACTTCTTGATCACTTCTAGTTCACGACCGTGCTTTGCTTCTCTTCTCACTCTCATTTGCGTAATTTAGCCACCATATATGCTAGTGCTTGCTGCAGCTCCACCTCACTACCTTTTCCTTCCCATAAGCTTAAATAGTCTTGATCGTGAGGGTTTGAGATTGCTGAGTCCCCGTGACTCACAGATTACTTCAAACAGTTGCAGGTGTTGATGATCACCGTACAGGTGACGCAATCCGAGCTCAAGGAGGAGCTCGATGAAGATCGTGTTTGTTGCGTTGTTTCGTTTCCAGTTGATCAGTAGTGGAGCCCAGTTAGGGCGATTGGGGATCTTTTACATTAGGGGTAGTCTTCTTTTATTTTGGTTCCGTAGTCGGACCTTGTTTGTATCTGGATGTTGTAATGCTATATTTATGGATTGTGTGAAGTGGCGATTGTAAGACAACTCTGTACCTCTTTCTTATTCAGTACATGGGATGTGTAAAGATTACCCCTCTTGCGACATGCCTACAATGTGGTTATGCTTCTAAGTCGTGCTCCGACACGTGGGAGATATAGCCGCACCGTGGGTGTTACAAGTTGGTAATCAGAGCCTTCCCCGACTTAGGAGCCCCCTGCTTGATCGGATCGCTGACGTTGTTGAGTCTATAAAAATGTTTTGAGTATTTTAGGATTATATATATATCAGGGAGTAGGATTCTTTTTACTCCTCAGTCCCTTTGTCGCTCTGGTGAGGCATCCTGACGTAGAGTTTTGACTCTTCTCTTCTCAAATTTCACTAAAAAAAATTAGGATCACGCGGGTATCTTGGAATCGTTCTGATGGTTCTGTGATGAGAACACTGTTCTTGGTGCCTCCTGACATTTAGGGGTTGTGGCATTGTCCCGGGGAGTTGAGCTCCGAGGTGTTGTCATCACAATTTTATCGTTGCAGTTCTGGAATACCTGAGTTTTGCGGACATCGAAAATCTCTTTTATGCAGTCGTTGGTGAGATAACCTCGACGCCACCCAGTACTGCGGCGGGAGTTTGGGAGTATTGCAATAACTTTTATAACGGATGCTTTTCGAAGGTTGAGGTAAACGATTTCCAAAGGTTTCTTGGTTATGTGTTGAAGGATGGGTACAGCTGGATGTAGGTAATGTTAGTTTGGGTGAGATATTATGCTTCCCCAGTATCCCCAACACCTGATTGCATAACCAGAAAGTTTCAGGAGTTTACAAGTGGGAATTCAAGTAGCCCCTAGGATATCTTTCCAACAGATGTATGATATGAAATTGGGGTTCGAAGTCTAGTGGTCCGCCTATCCACGATTGGTTTTACAGTGGTCTCGTTGTGTCTTAAAGAGTCCTTGGCTATGCTAACTCGGGGACGCTTCGTATGTCATGTGCACTGCCTTGTACATGATGGTGCTATACGATCGAGCCCGTGTGGGCCCCACCACGAAAACTTTGGACGAAATCTCTATCATATGTTTGTTCCGGCTTTTTCTGCAAGCCAATCCTTTGTTTTCTTTTCAGTTGTGGTATTCGAGTTGCTTCAAAGTTAAGTGTTGATTCCATACCTTTCCTAAGCAGTATTCTCATATCCCCATGTGAATACTAATCCTTCTTATTTATCGAGATTGTCATCCCAATTCTATTTCCAACCGGTGCGCTTCTCTTCGAGATGATTATATCATTCTCCACATCTGCAAGATCAATTCTAAGTCTTCTCAACGGTGTTTGTTTCATCCGTTCCCAAGTTGCCTTTGTTTTCCTGCCCTCCCACCCTTTCTTTTCTTCGAGGACTCGGATTTCTTAATCAAGTATCCATCTTATTGATGGGAAGTCTCTCCATTCAGTCACGTTAATGTTCTTATCCGGTGATTCTCGGGAATATACTAACGAAACTTCGAGTTTATTATTATTCATTCTCTTTCTTCTCCGGTGGATTTAATTCAAGCCTTGTCGATCATATCTTTTCCTCGTTCCAAATGTTTTCTCTTGCCAGTGCACCTCTTAATCATCCACTTCTCGCTATTCAATTGTTCTGGAATGCTGAAGATATCTCAAAGATTCGTGTTTCCACTCTGCATTCATTCAAGCTCTTTCGAGATTGGTATCTCATGCAAGCCATTTAATTCAACCGGTGCAATCTCTCTTTTCAAGCAATCTCTTCAATGGTGTATCTTTTGAGTGGGCCTTAACCCACATGTCTTTTTCCAGGATCTTACCTGACTCTTCTTATTTTCCCGGAGCTATTCTAAAACTCATTTCAAAGTTTGACGTAAGAATGAGTTATCATCAGTCAAATGCCTTTCTCCAAGATCTGTCAAATTCTTATCACCGTTGGTTCCACCTTTAAATTCATCATCCCGGAGTATCTCAACAATTCATGATGGTGTTTCTCGTCGCCATTCTCGCATTTGTGAAGACCGAAGAAGAATTTCTCCTCAATCTTATCCGTTCTCCCAAAGATTCGTGGTTCTAGCCTTATGCCATCTTCTCATAATTGTTTTCGATTGTGAGAATTCTTTTTACCCATCTGGAGCAATTCATGAGTCTTTTCAGTTTGATTCTCCGGAGCCCATCACCTTAGAATTATTCATTCCAGCTTTTAGCTCTCGTTCTCCAAATCTTACCGGTGCTTCATTCAAGTATCCCCTAATCAGTTCATGACCTCTTCGTTCACTTGTATCTAAATCCTAGCAAGTATCTTCACTCGTTTTCCAATTATCCCCGGTGATTTGTGCCTGTGCTATGTTCAGTTTTAATTCTTACGGTGATTCATTCAAGATTTCTCTTCCTTCGTTATCATATCAATTTATTCGTTGTTCCAATCCTACCGGTGGTTCGTTGAAGACCTTCTCAATTTTGCGCTATATCTATCTTAATCCTTCTACGAGTATAAGTAGTATGTCATATCCATTGTTTTTCATCAATTTAAATTGGTGAAGGATAAGCATAATGTAATTCTTATTCTTGTTTCATCCAAGTGATTAATTCCTTATTCCGGAGGCTCATCAAATTCTCGGTTTCAATTGTTTCATCTTTTTCTTCCCGGAGTTCCAAGCTCTCTCAATTATATCACCACGGAGATCCATCTCATCATTGCAAGGTTTCAATCTTATTCTTTTCATCCTTCACTTCCTTTTGATCATCCTTTTGTTGCCGGAGTTCTTCATGGAGGCTCTACATGATGGTTCAGCAGATTTAATTCCTTCTAGAAGCGTTCATCAAGATTCTTTTCAGAGGAGTTCAAGCAATATTCATCTTGCATCCCAAAGTCCAATTCATTCTATCTTCTCTTTTGAGGTGGTGTTATGTCATTGTTGATAATTTTCCCTTCGTGTTTCATGTTTCACATGTTTTCAAGAGTGACATATTTAAATCCATCATTTTTCTCTTTGCTCAAGACTTCTTCTCAACCAATCAATATCTTCTTTGGGGTTATCTTGGGTTATATTTCACCTAAAGCCTTCCCTAAGGATTGTTGCTAATTATGGTGCTTATAAATGATCCAAGTTCTTCATTTATCCTACCGGTGAGATAAGTTTCTCTTCTCCTTGTTAATATCAATCCAAATCCATTGTTTCCATAGCCGCAGAATTTCACCTCATAATTTGGAGATGTTTTCCATAAGCCCACTACAAACATATTCATTTCGTTGTTGTTTTTTTTCCAACAACTCTGTTTTAACCTTCTTCGAAGGGTGCTTTCCAAGCTCATTTGTGGTAGAAGTTGGCATTTTCAACTCCATTCTTTTATTACAATGATCTAACTTCTATTCTTTTCTTCTAGAGGCATTGTGATGTTGCTCTCTTCGACCCATCATCTTGTTTTGTCTAGATCATGTTCAATTCCTTCCATTTACAGTCGGAGTGTTGTCAAAATTATATCATTCTTATTTCTTCTCTATCTTGTTTTAACCAGAGTGTTGTCATAATTGACCTTTATCGTTCCTTGTACTTCTCGTTTCGACCGGAGTGCTTGCATGTACTTCTTGTCCATTGTAACCTTTTCTTATGTCTTTCAACCTACAAGGCTCTAGTAATGTTCCTTGTTCCTCTTTTCTAACGGAGTGTTTTCAACTTCGTTCATCTCCATGTATTCTTTCTTTCGAGTTTTCAACCTATCAAGGTTATTTGGTTTCACTCGTTTGTCAAAGAAGCAACTTAGTTTTACCTCTTCTCTCCTCTTCCATTTCCCTCCGGTGCCATCCTAGATATCGGGACGAGATCCTCTCGTAGTGGTGGAGTGTTGTGACGCCCCGAGACCGATGCTCAAGAAGACTTCCATATGTTCCGGGTTTCGCCGTGTGTTTCATTTGTGCCTGCCCTTTTATTTTTGCATTGCATCATGTCATCATGCCATCATCTCATAATTTTTTTGCAACTCAACTAAATAAATGGCATGGATCTTGGATACATTTAAACCGAGGGAATTCACATGGTGATTCTCTTTACAACATATCCTCTCGATATTTAGAGAGCTATAGTTAATATTCCAATTATTTGGATTTACCGCAAACACACTTGCAAAATATCCCAATGCCTTTGTTATCTTAACTCTTGGTCTCCAACATTGCCATATATTCTTTCTTCATATTCCGGAGCTCCACCAAAAATCCGAACATTTTTTGACAGCTCTAATTCCTAGCCCTTGTTCAAACCATTTGAATTAAATTCAAATGACTTTGAATTAAATCCTTGCAATCATGCCTCATCTATTTTTCTTGGAACCAGCACATTTTTGCGAGTCCGGGAATATTATCTGCGTGCGCTAATTCTTTCCCTAACCCCTCCCTTTTCCTTTTCTTCTCCACTTTTGTTTTCTGCTTAGAAATAAGGGGGAGAGAGGAGAGAGCCCAGCAGACCGGCCTCTAGGGCCCATCCCTAGGCCCAGCCGCGCCCCTGCCTAATCCCTAGGAAAACTGCACTTGGGCCTCCTAGCATGCCGGCCCACCTAAACACCTCCTAACCCTAGCCAGCCTCCCCGATCCCACTTCTCTCCCTCGATCCCTCCTCCAGCGCCGCCTCCCTCGTAGCGCCTCGCTCGATCCTCTCCTCCCTCCTCTCGTTCTCTCGCTCGTGTCGCCAACCGCAGGAAAGGAGAGGAGTGGCCGTGAGCTCGCCTGCCCGTCCCCAATGGCCGTGCCACCTCGTCCCCGCCTCTCCACCTCCACGCTAGTCGCCGCGCCCCATCGCTGTCGGCAACCACCAGGAGGCCGCCGCCTCACGCCGCCCCGTCGACTCACCTCCGCGCGACACCTCCCCCATGCGTCCTCGTTCCTCTGCCCATGCACCATCCATCCTCGGCCCTGCCTCTGCTTAGCGCAGCCGCCTTTCCGCCGTCGTCGAGCGCGCCATGGACCCTGTTGCCACTACCTCGAGCTCTGCCCGCTGACCTTCTCTGCTGCCTTGGCCGCCGGCGACCGGAGCCTCCGTGTGTGTCCTTCCCGTCCCTGCCGTCCCTGCCGCTGGATCGGGCCTGCTCCGCCCGGCTCCTCTCGCCTCGACTGTCCGCGCTCGCTTCCTGTCGCAGAGTCTCATCTCTACTTCGATCAAACGCACGAAGATGTCACCGCCCGCTTCGTCAGTTTCAGGACGCGAGCGCTGCTCACGTGACCACGTCGTGAACCGCCTGAGTTCGGCCACCTCTGCAGCCTCCTGTTGCTGTGTTGTGTACCTCCAATTGCAGTTGCTATTGACGCCAAGTCCAATGACCACTGAACAGGGAACAACGCCAAGTACCACGACAGACCGCCAAGTACCCCTTCGAATCCTTCAAGACCGTCAAGTGAACGACTACCATCACTCCAAGATCCGAACGGCCACGATGACATGAAGATCTACGGAACGGTTACAACTACATGATGAACCGCCAAGGCCGGCTACAACCCTTGTACCACTACTATCGCCAAGTACCACGACGACTGAAGCATAGTATCTCTACGTTTGCCATGTACATCGACCATGACCGAAGACCCGCGTAGCACTATGGCCAAGTTCCCCCACCGTCGCCCTCGGAAACATCGAATGCGTAAGTGCTTCTCCGAGACGTGTACCACTACTTCCTCTACCGTCGCGAGAACGTCTACTTCCTCTACTTTGTACCGACTCATTCCGCCTCGAAATGCACCCTTGGAAGGTATAACTGCCAGACCAACGACCGTGGACAAATGCATGTTGTATGTGATGCCCGTGTGTTGCTCAGTGTCCGAGTTGTTCGTTGCACGAAGCCCCTCTTTTGCCTTGCCACCGTCATGTGGGAACCCGAAATCCGGGAGCACCCCACCATCCTTGCATGACACGCTCCCGTCGCTTTTCCTTTTGCACCGGTATCTCCATGAGCTACCGAAACCGATATGTTGCCGTGGCATCATTTTCGGATTCGTTGTCGTGGCACCCCTTTTTCTTTCCACCATGGTGAAAAATGCTTCATAATGCTCTTGTCAACTTTTAATAAAATTGCATAAAACTTGCACATGTCATCCGCATCATGATAACAACAATTAAAATGTTTAAAATTGTTGTTTGCTTTAAATTGCTAATGCATATGGGGATTTACTGGATTGGTTGTTTGTTATATCCGGCCCCATTTAAACTATTTAAATGGTATAGTTTTGTTATGCTTCATCTCTTGCCATGTTAACAAACATTTAATATTGTTGAGTACCTAACCGAGAGTGAACTAAATAATTGATGTGGTGTTCCGTCAATATGCAACGCCACTTAATTTGTAGGATTGTTTGTGCACTTTTCCATGCCATGCTTCATTAAATCGGACATGCATCATACTTGATTGTGCATCATACTTGATTGTGCATCATGCCAAGTGATGTGGTGTTCCGTCTGTTTGTCTTCTTCATAGACTCGTTCTTCTTCCTTGCGGGATCTCAGGCAAGATGACCATACCATCGAAATCACTTCTATCTTTGCTTGCTAGTTGCTCGCTCCTTTTCTTTGCCTATGCTGCAATACCTACAACTTGCTATATCATGCCTGCCATATTGCCATGTCAAACCTCTAACCCACCTTGTCCTAGCAAACCATTGTTTGGCTATGTTACCGCTTTGCCCAGCCCCTCTTATAGCGTTGCTAGTTGCAGGTGAAGATGGAGTTTGTTCCATGTTGGAACATGGATATGTTGGGATATCACAATATCTCTTATTTAATTAATGCATCTATATACTTGGTAAAGGGTGGAAGGCTCGGCCTTATGCCTGGTGTTCTGTTCCACTCTTACCGCCCTAGTTTCCGCCATACCGGTGTTATGTTCCTTGATTTTGCGTTCCTTACGCGGTTGGGTTATAATGGGAACCCCTTGACAGTTCGCCTTGAATAAAACTTCTCCAGCAAGGCCCAACCTTGGTTTTACCATTTGCACTAACAACCTATCACCTTCCCTTGGGTTCGGCCAACCCAAGGGTCATCTTTATTTTAACCCGCCCGGGCCAGTGCTTGTCTAAGTGTTTGTCCAAACTAGAGCCCCTTGCAGCGCCACCTCGGGGAAACTTGAGGGCTGGTTTTAGTTGTACGGATTGCACATCCGGTGTTGCCCTGAGAACGAGATATGTGCAGCTCCTATCAGGATGTCGGCGCATCGGGCGGCTTTGCTGGTCTTGTTTTACCATTGTCGAAATGTCTTGTAACCGGGATTCCGAGCCTGATCGGGTCTTCCTGGGAGAGGAATATCCTTCATTGACCGTGAGAGCTTGTGATGGGCTAAGTTGGGACACCCCTGCAGGGTTTTGAACTTTCGAAAGCCGTGCCCGCGGTTATGGGCAGATGGGAATTTGTTAATGTCCGGTTGCAGAAAACCTGAAACTTAACTTAATTAAAATGCATCAACAGCGTGTGTAGCCGTGATGGTCTCTTCTCGGCGGGGTCCGGGAAGTGAACACGGTGTTGGAGTTATGCTTGAAATGTAAGTAGTTTCAGGATCACTTCTTGATCACTTCTAGTTCACAACCATGCTTTGCTTCTCTTCTCGCTCTCATTTGCGTAACTTAGCCACCATATATGCTAGTGCTTGCTGCAGCTCCACCTCACTAGCTTTTCCTTCCCATAAACTTAAATAGTCTTGACCGCGAGGGTGTTAGATTGCTGAGTCCCCGTGACTCACAGATTACTTCAAACAGTTGCAAGTGTCGATGATCACCGTACAGGTGATGCAATCCGAGCTCAAGGAGGAGCTTGATGAAGATCGTGTTCATTGTGTTGTTTCGTTTCTAGTTGATCAGTAGTGGAGCCCAGTCGGGGCGATCGGGGATCTTTTGCATTAGGGGTAGTCTTCTTTTATTTTGGTTCCGTAGTCGGACCTTGTTTGTATCTGGGTGATGTGATGCTATATTTATGGATTGTGTGAAGTGGCAATTGTAAGCCAACTCTGTACATCTTTCTTACTCAGTACATGGGATGTGTAAAGATTACCCCTCTTGCGACATGCCTACAATGCGGTTATGCCTCTAAGTCGTGCTCTGACACGTGGGAGATATAGCCGCATCGTGGGTGTTACACTTAGCAAGCTTATTAACTTTCTCTTGTTTTGGCGCTTAAATCCTCCAACGCTTGCTGTTGCACCAGAAAATATGCATCTAAATTCTGCAGGGACTTCCTTAGTCCTTCAGCTTCCTGTCGCAGCACATCTGATCGATGTCTTTCAACTTGAAGTTGAGACTCAAGAAGACGAACTGATTCAGGCAGCGAGTTCGAAGAGCTTGTGCCAGCAGTAGTGGCCAGTAACTCGA
The DNA here is from genome assembly GCF_002162155.2 of Triticum dicoccoides. NCBI lineage: Eukaryota > Viridiplantae > Streptophyta > Magnoliopsida > Poales > Poaceae > Triticum > Triticum dicoccoides. The sequence continues at coordinate 616,111,376 of NC_041392.1, forward strand.
ACACTACATCAAGACATGACTTTTGGGTTCCCTCACTATCGTCAAGATAGTTTTTATCAGCTTTCTTGGAGACCAACAAGGATGTCTCACTATCTTGAACCTTATCTGCATTACTTCCTTTACCATTGGATAACGCGGTACTGTTCTCCAATATTTTGTCCGCATTCTAAAAGAGAAACAAGCAGACACATCACATGTTTACCATGTTGTATATGGAACTCATTTTGGTAAATGAGTTCAGTAGTAAAGTGGACAGGATGACAACATGAAACAAACATATATCTATGTACCATGGTCACTTTATGGTCTATATCATTCTAGTTTTTGTTGCCAAATCAAGATAGAGACACAGTTCAAATAATATTTGTTCAAGACAAAGCAGAATAGATAGAATATAAGTGTGGGTATCTATAGAGCAATAACAACACTTGTAATGTGCATGACATGAGAACATAACTATTTATTCAATTGAAACTGAAATCAACATAGAGGAGGTTACAATAGCAAACCAGTTAAAGAAACAAGTTTAAAATATACCTGTTGAGTCATTGGAGTTTCAGTTCCATCCTCCAAATTTGAAATAGTTGGTATGAGTAAATAAGTAATGCAAGAGCAAAGGAATATGAACCATAGCTACAGAACCTGACCTGAGAACAAATCTTCTTCTCCTTTAAGCGTTGAGTTGGGATTCGGAGTGGTGGTCCTCGTGCTTTGGGCACTGTAGTTCCCTTACTAACTGCTCATGTTTGGGTGCTCTATGGTGGAGACGGTGCTGTGTCAATTGGAAATGGGTTACTATCTACCGGGGTGGTCAGAAGGGGTGTAGCTAGTTCTCTGTCCAACTGGGTAGGGGTACAAACTCCGAGAGTCTGGGTTATGTGTGGTGGATCTGGTCCTTGGGCAAGTACAACCGTGGTTCTATCTGCATCAGCTGGTAGCACTATCTTTTCTGAAGACCGTGTTGTTACTCCCTTAGATACTGCCATCACGCTCTCCAATTCAAATGGTTGATAAACAAGAAAAGTAATTGAAAGTATAGACATTGTATGATAGACAGGTGCAATGGATAGTGGGGAATAAAAGAGGGCATGAAATAATTCATATTTATGTTGTCTAACCAAATAGGATAGCATGACACAAATTCACATATATGATGGCTAACTAAACAGGATAGCATGACACAATTTCACATTATGATGGCTAACTAAAAAAGATGGAAAGACATAGTTCAAAATATGAGACTATGTAAACAGGATGACATGACATAACTATATAATGTGTTTATTAAATAGGTTGGCATGCCATAATTCAAAATATGATGACTGTAAACACTAAACAAGATGAGATGATATAACTATATGATGTCTTTATTAAATGGGTTGCCATGCCATAATTCAGATATATGATGTGTATGTACTATGTAAACATGATGACATGATATCACTAGTAGAAAACATGGCTATGGTCATGGGGCACTTTTCACATTAGTCCCAGTTCAGTCACGAACCGGGACTAATGTGAGCATTTATCCCGGTTCGTACGGCTAAGGCATTAGTCCCGGTTCACCTGGGCCCTTTAGTCCCGGTTCGTGCCACGAACCGGGACTAAAGGGTGCGAGGTCCATTAGTCCCGGTTGGTGGCACCAACCGGGACTAAAGGTTAGACCTTTAGTCCCGGTTTGAGGCACGAACCGGGAATAATGGGGTTGAGACCTTTAGTCCCGGTTCGTGCCACGAACCGGTACTAAAGGTCCCATTTTCAAACTCTACCCCCCCTGTGGATCGCCTTTTCAGTTTTAAAAAAAATAAAAGAAAATGATGGAAATGTCAAAAAAATAAAAGATAATAAGTTTCCCATGTGATATGTGGTCTAGTTGTTGGGAAAATTTGCAAATGTGAATTTTGACTTTATTTGCAAAATCTCTCTGAAATCTCCCCGTTAAAATTTTTCAAAATCCTCAAAAACCTAATAGAAAAAAGTTACGGGGCTTTTAAGATCTAGAGTGAAAAAATCGAAAAAAATTCAAATAGTGGGCAAACTGTGGTCAAACAATGGTGAAACTAATTATTCTAGAATATTAGTGTTACTAAATAATTATTTCTGTTATTTCAATTTTGGTCAAATCTGGTCAAACTGTGGTCAAATAATGGTCAAACTAATTATTCAAGAAATATTAGTTTTACTAAATAATTATTGTTTTTTAAAACAATAGTTTCAAAATAAAACTATGAAATGTGTCACTTCATGCTCAAGCAAAATTCCTGAAGGTTAATAGGATTGACATCTTAGTATTGTCAGGAAAACAACAAGTGCAGACTTGGAGCGAGGGAATAGAACCCGGAAGTTAACCGTGCTCAGGTTGGGGGAGTGGGAGGATGGGTGACCGTTCGGGAAGTTAGATGATTTGGAATGATGAGGGGTGATTAGAGGATAAATTGAGAAGTGATGAGGGGTGGTGATTACAGACTAGAGGTTAAAATAATTCAGAAATTTTAAAATAAAAAAATTTCAAAAAAAATTTCAAAAAAAAAATTCAAAAAAATCATAAAATTTCCTTTAGTCCCGGTTGGTGTTACCAACCGGGACTAAAGGTGGAGCTCCACGTGGCCGCGGCCTTAGGCATTAGTACCGACCCTTTAGTCCCGGTTCCAGAACCGGGACTGAAGGCCCTTTTTCTACTAGTGTATAATTTTATAGTAAGCAAGTAAGCAGATGGAATCCATATATGATGTAAAACTAAGAAATGCAAGACAACATGCATGACATGGGTAATATAACCCTGCCAAGTTTGAGCATAGACCTCGGGGGGGAAATAGGACTGGTCATCAGTCTCTGAATCCTCCTCTGAGGAGCTCTCTGTAACCAGCAAGATGTCTGCTTCAGCAGGTAGCATTGTCTGTTCTGAATACCTTGTTTTCTCTCCAGATACTTCCATCACCACTTCAAATGGCTGATGCACAGGAAGAGTAGTTGAATATACAAACATTGTCGACAAATGGAACACGTAATACAAAAAAATGATAGCATGATATAATTCACATACATGATGATTGACTAAACAACATGGCATTGCATAATTCACATATATAATGCCTTTGCAACAAGATAGCATTGTATAATTCACATATATAATGTCTTGTAACAAGATGGCAATGCATAATTTACATATATGGTAATTAGACACTGAACAGGTGGCATTCACACAAAGCATGTGTAATCAAATGGCATAGCAATGTGAGACACCATACGCACGATATGAGCAACATAGCCCTGCCAAGTTAGAGCATACACCTGGGGGGAATAGGACTAGTCATTTGTCTCTGAATCCTCCTCTGAGGAGCTATCCGTAACCAGCGAGATATGCGCTTCGTTAGATAGCATAGTCTGCTCTGAAGACCTTGTTTTCACTCCAGAATTTGCCATTACCGTGTCAAATGGCTGATGCACATGAAGAGCAGTTGAGTGTACTAACATTGTTGACAAATGTAATATGTAACGAAAAAAGGATGGCCTGACATAATTTACATATAAGATGACTGGCTAAGCAGGATGGCATTGCAAAATTCACATATATGATGCCTGGCTAAACAAGATGGCATTGCATAATTCACATAAACGATGAATAAACTAAACAGATGGCATTCGCACAAAGGATGTCTAAACTAAGCAGATGACATATTTGATGTATAAAGTAAGCAATGCAAGACAGCATATGCATGATATAACCAACATCAGCATGCCAAGTTAGAGCGAAGACCTCAGGGGGTAAATAGGAGTTGTCTTCTCCTTCTGAATCCCCCTCAGAACAGATATCTTCCTCTCGATTACAATCTGAAATGCATGGAGGGGGGCTGCCTTTGCGCCTACCATGGAGCGACGTCTGCATGAAATTTTATTGCCACACAAGGCTCGTCTCTTTTGCTCTACATGTTCAGTTCCATTGTTTACAATAATTGTCATGCATAGGAATAAAACATAGTGAGATTATGTAAGGAGTGCATGCAGAAATCCAGATTGATGGTAGCAACCTGTGGATAGACCCAAAACCAATAATAGCAGGCAGATAATGGCTTCTTTACTGTTTGTTTCCCACCCAACATGAAACTCATAGTAGACACCGGAGATTAACCAGATAGTAGATAGATACTATTGATAGCGGCCAAGATATGTAGCCCACAACCATTTAAAAGCTCAAGTTTGACCATTAGTTTGGAGCTGACTCAGAGTCTAATCGGTGAACATGACGATAAAGTAGCATGTAATATTAAGCGATGCATAACATAAGCAGACACGAAAGAGTGTGACCTCTCTTGCGGACCCGTGTAGTCTTCGAGGTCATCTGCTCGGTTGATGATGGTAATGCAGTTTTCATGGCTGCCAGCGGCGGGGAAGAAGATCTGAGGCGGCGAAAGACAGTCTGGAGGCCGGATCCCTACTTTGCTGGACCCTTCTATCGTTGGAGCAGCTGAGCTGGGGTGGACGACGGTGCAGCAGGAGTGGGACAAACCACGCAAGGTTTTCTTTGAGAACTATCTGTAAGAGAAGTAATTCTGTAAGGGCTCGTTTGAATTGGAGGATTCCAACAATGCAGGGATAGGAAATAGACAGGAATAGGATAGGAATGCACGTGCAAAACAGAGAATTTAAAAACACAGGATTTCTGCCAATCTGAGTGTTTGATTCACAACAATTGGGAGATCACAGGATGCAAAGAAGCATGGTGAGATTAATTCAAACCATAAGAAAATGTACGGTTATAATGCTATTATTCTACTATCTCTTAGTCTTGTGCTTCATGAATAGGAATTTGAAAAGGAGGACAAGTGAAAATTACAATTCCTACGTTTTTTCTTTCAAGGAGACACTAAAGGAACAAATCCGTGTGCTCAGTGGACAATATATATAACATGTACAGTAAAAAAGAGATGCAACAAGTGTACAACCTCTTTGGCGAAGCCATGTCGGTCTCAGCGTGATTGGGTTGGCCGGTGAGAATGCTCTGGCTGACTTTGTTGTCGGAGGAGGGGAAGAAGATCTTAGGCGTATGGAGATGGAGCCCGAGGTACTGCTCTGCTGTGATGGAGGGTTTCGTCGTTGGAGCAGCTCTGGTGAGTTGTACGACGCCGAGGCTGAAGCAGGACAAGAGAGACAACGAACAATGTTAACCTGAGTGGAATTCTAATAGCATCTCCAATACATGACGTAAAATACATAACCACAAAGTGCTAGATGTAAAATATATCAGCCGCTCATCTCTGAACTTAACTGTTGAAACTGAACTTCCCTGTCGAAACTGAATTTTGATGTCGAAACTGAATGCACTAGCAAGGTGAGGCTACACGTCGGTCGACTGACTTTTTCATCTCTGGTCAGTCGATTTTGCAGCCGTTGGATACAAAATCAAGGGCCTGCGGTTCATCTTCAACCTCCACCGCCCTGAGCCGCCAGCCACGACCGGTCAAACAGCAGCCCCCCGCCGCCCGCGGCCGGCGGTGCGCCGACCCGCCGGCCCCGAAAATACTCCCCACCGCCGGTCCTCCGCCGCCCCGGCTATCCCTCTAGGCCCCCCGTGCCGAGCTTTTTCTCCGGTGATCCCCACGCCACCGCCCCGCCAACGCCCCGCCACCGCCGGCGACCACCACCCCCATCCTGAACCCTAAGATAGATAGTGGGGTACCTCTCCGGTGAGCCCCCCTCCCTGTTGCGGCTGTTTCTTCCTTCACCCCGGCGAGCCCCCCCACCCCCTGAAAATCGACTGACCCAAAAGTCGATTCAGTCGACTGAAGTGCAGCTAAATCGGAGCAGCATCGCAAGCAAGAGTAAGAGCGAGAGCAGCAGCGCGAGGAAGAGCAATAGCAAGAGCAGACCAGGTAGGGGACCGAGAGCAAGAGCAGAGCAGCAGCGCGAGCGAGAGCTAAAGCAGCAGCAGCTCCTACTGATGTGGACGTCGCCGCCGAGGGAGCGACACCGTGGAGGAAGTGGCCGGTGACGCCGCCGTAGATGGAGCCGCGCTGTGTCGGCTCAGGACCGAGCGCCGGCAGCACCGTGAGATCGAATCAAGAAGGAAAATAAGGCGATTAGTGTACAACCTCTTTGGTGGCACTGATTAGGCCGCAACTTCATCCGAGGTAATGGTGATGATGATGCTCTTCTGGTGGTGCAGGTGAAGACGGCGGTGTGGGAATGGAGGTGGCGCAAAAGACGAGGGGAACATCGGGGCAGCTCCTTGGAGGTGGAGGACGGGGTGGCTGAACCGGCGGGACGATGAGATCGACGACGGATCCTCATCCAGTATGGTGGATGAGGGACATCGACATGTTGCTGTGGACGACGTCGTCGGGGAAGAGGCTTCGGCTGGGTGGCGGACGGAGCAGGGTGTGGGGTTTCGTCGCTGGTTTTCGCGGCATCGGTGTACGAATGGGTGGGCGGATGGGATGGCAATGGGGAACCATGGCTTAGAGGCGTGCTTGTCCGGAATGTGGGTCAAGTTACGAACGTACCCCCACCGATTTGAGGTGGTTGTTTCGGTTCAGGGGTACCACGACCATTTCGCGTGTCGGGATTTCACAGGTGGTGGGAGTTTTCGCGCGCGTTGTAATTTCGGAATAGCAAGGCGCGGGTTGAGATGGAGGGAGTTGTCGGAGCACAACGAGACAAAGATATATCTTAAATATTTCGGGCTAACAAGGCGCGGGTTGAAATTTCCGGACAAGCCTAACGTGTACTGTACCAAATCAATGCGCACTACAAATGTCATTCAAAACTTTTAATTCATGTTATGTTCAATTAGAATATTTCGCTATGTGTATAATGCATGCAATCTACTACTCAAATGAACGTTTTAGTGCATTCCAAACATATATACTGCCGATTCAATATGAACTAAATTTGAATTTGTTTGTCTATTTGAATAAGATCTACAGTAATGATTGTTGTGAAGTCAAAGCATTTGAATTCATTTCTCTGTTTTAATAAGATCTACAATCATCATTATTGTCAAGTTAAACCATCGTTTGTGTATTATCTTCACAACACACCACATGATTAGTCTCGAGTTACATATGAACTATGTGTACTATATGAACTCGAACTAGATTTTCTGAATCCACTTTATTTTGATTTCAAATAACATTACATTTCTAGGTCTAGCTACATCTTCATAATCTAAACCATGTCTCATATGTATAATGTGTTTATCAAATTATGTATGGTGCCTCGCCCCCTACACCTACAAGTATTTAGATGTGAGTTTCAAACACCACACATTACCACAAATTCAAATAAAATGTGAGAATGTTCGATATATAGTATTGTTTTGATTGTATGACATTTAGTTGTAAGCTACAAACGCCACACATTATCACAAATTCAAATAAAATGTGAGATTGTTTGATGTATAGTATGGTTTAGATTGTTCGGCATTTACCCGTGAGTTGCAAACGCCATGCATTATCACATTATGGTATAACATGTGCACATCACGTGTATCACCGCTATATTCATCCATGCAATGTTTAAAACACTATGATCTCTTATTCAAATATATGAATCCGCTTTCATATCAAATTATGATCTTTGTTAGTCTCTTACACCCACCCAATCCTCTAACCTTTGTAACTACCACTAACTTTCTCTCGTGCATGCACACACCCTCCTCGCCCTCCCCCTCCCTCGGCATTCTATCCACCGGGCACATTCATTTTTTAGGTCGTTCTCCCAGAGTCTCCACAACTCCTTTCCGACACACACCGATCGATAAACCTCTCCAGCGATGCCTGCCTACAACATACACACACACCTTCAATCTCCTCCTTTATGTGTCCTTGCCTCGTGTCTCTCATACGGTCTGACACACGTGTAAACTCTCGCCCCTCTTTTCATCGATCTCACAACCGCACACTCCTCCCCTTATCTAGCTAGTAGTTGGGCCTCTCGCACCACCTCCTAGCTCCATTCTCTCTTTCTATCTGTCTCGCTGGGCCTTATTTGCCTCTAACAAATGGACGTACACTGACCGATCTCTCGCTATACATATAGCTAGCTAGGTCCTTATAACTCGTTTTTACCCACACGTCAATCGATCTACCTCATTAGTTGTGTCTTTCCCGTCCTCCGACAAACAACAATTGATCTACCGATCTAGTTAGGTTTGCTTACCAAACACATGGTTCCCCTTCATCATCCATGGATGCGTCTCGACAGATCTATCATGCACAGGCACACACAGAAACACATCCCCACTCTTATTGATAACATTGCAGTTCCACCCTCAGTTTTTCTAGTAGGCCTCTCCCACCATCTCTGAGAAGCAACTCCATCACCCATCCAGCACTCTACCCCTCTCCCTCCCTTGCTCTCTCCTCTCTCTCTCTCTCTCTCTCTCTTTGTCCCATCATATTTCCCGTCCTTCAGTTATGTATGGATGTCGACCGATCTCCCTCAAGACATAGTTGGGTCTCTCCTTCTCAACACATATACGAGTCGTTCTACCTCTATAGTTAGGCCTCTGCCTACCCCCCCACACACACACCGATACATCAAGCACTCTAGTCATGTCTCCCTACCACACACAAACTTGACATGTGCCCTCTAATGTTCCGGTAGGCCAGTCGCCCTATATCTTTGACTTGCACACACACACAGTTTCGATGGCTCTCTTCATCGATCTCGCACCCACCCACTTGATCCTCTCTTCGATTCTATCGATAGCTATGAGCCCTCCCTCTCTTCTCGTGGATTGCCCGACCCTCTATGTATGATATGGATAGGCCTCCATTTCACACACATTGCATGCAAAATTTTGTTTGAGATGTCATCGACACATATTCCCACAAATAATTCATGAAATCAACCCCCACCCCAACCCCACCCCAAAACAAAAAACACTCACAAACACGGTTTGTATCTCTCACACACACCCACGTAGGTGTGGGACGTGCACGAAGCGAAGAGGTGCATGCACGGCGCACGTACTCCCGTCTCTTTCCCAACCACACCCTTGCGGGTACACGGTGGAGCTCATTTTTGTATGAAAAGGCAGCCCATGTGGTAATTTGGCATGTGTACTGGTTGTCCACTTGGTGGAGCGAGGATCGTCTACCACGGGTGAACAAACAAATTGCGACTTGACATGTTATGTTAAAAAAAGAGGCAAACCATGTGGGGCCTACCTTAGAGGCAAGGCTCTATAAACTAGAGTACTTTTGATGTGTCCCATCAACTCGCAGAACGTGGAGAAGCTTGCTTAGTACGCCGTCTCCCCCGCCCACGGGCGCGGTGGCTCGCAGGATGATGTGAAGCTTGCTCCACCTTACGCCCGCTCCCTCGCCCATGCGCGCGGTGGCTCACAGGACATGGAGAAAAATTTACTACTCCCTCTGTTTACTCCTCGTCCCTACTACCTTGGTTATAGAGATTATATCATATTGTTTGGAATATATATGTCCTTTAGTAGATTTCAATATGAACTACTAGTACATACTCCAAACACTGATGTATATAGACATATTTTAGAGTGTAGATTCACTCGTTTTGCTCCGTATGTAGCACTCTCCCTCGCCCCTCGACCCTCGCCCATGTGGTGGACCTGCAGCAATTCATTCGGTCTCATATAGCCAGAACGATATATACTGCACTACCATTATTGCTCGACTTCCCGAAGAGGCGAAGAGCCAATCGCAAGGTTAATATTTTGGAGATGCCAAGCACAAGGTTATAGGAGAACGAGTAGTAGGTGCCGCGTCATTTATAAATAAAGTTTTTTTTCTTCAGTGGCACGTACGCAATATGATAGGTTCATATGGAGAGAAAAGGAAACCTCTCCACTATATACATAGTCAGGACGGGCTAGCTTACACGGTTGCTTGCTAGGGTTGCTCTCTTCACACTCTCTCGCGCAAAGCGACTATGGGCACATCTCTAACATCCCGGCGGATCACGTCCGCTTGGGGAAGGGGTGGATGCTTAGTGTAGATGCGGTGGCCGTCGCCGACGTTGAAAACCCACCGTCGGCACGTCCCGATCAGGGGTCCCCGCCGTTCTCTCACAAAACCGGTGAGGTTGCCTTCGTCCCTTTCTCACTGCCACGATGTGGGCAGTTGCCGCCTCCCGCCGCCCTCCTCAAGGTTGGGCTATGTCCCTTAGGTACAACTCCCTTTACAGCCGGCTTGCACCACTGCTCCAGCTGCCCACATCACTCCCTGTGGATATTTCTCTACTTCTTTGCCCCGAACATACCTCTACTGGCTTCTACGTACTGTATTTGTGATGAGTTTATGTCTCATCAACTAGTCCCAATAATCTTATTCTAATCACGCTTCTTCAATTTCTTTGCCACAGGGATGCTCATCTCGATTTTGGTGAAACTGCAAAAAATGATCCGATGGTCAAAAGGTTGCAAACTTCATTTATTAGGATGCTCGAACGTTGCCGGCAAATTGAAGCCTGGTCAGGGTTCACGGTTCAAGGGCTAGGGACTGCATGGATAATTTTTTTCTTTAGCTGCCTCTGTTCCAAAATAAGTGCCAACTTTAGTAGTAGTACAACTTTGTACTAAAGTTTGCACAAAGTTGAGACACTTATTTTTAAACGGAGGGAGTACATATTTGCTATGATCTGTCAATCATTGAGATGCAAGAGCATGCATGTTAGTCTCCTTTGTATTTGATGAAATGTTGCAACGGGCAACCTTGGACGCAAGATACAAGTAACAGAAGCTAGAAGCTTCATAGCATTGTACAAATTTATCTCGCTGATAAATTACAGTACGTACTATACTAGTACTTCCTCCGTTCCTAAATATAAGTCTTTATAGAGATTTCACCATGAACCACATGCGGATGTATATAGATGTATTTTAAGTGTAGATTCATTCATTTTGTTCTGTATGTAGTGGAATCTCTACAAAGACTTATCTACTAGTAATAGCTAGCACCCACTACTAGGAAAACTCTATCCTCTCCCTGAGGCACATCATCAAAATTGATGTAGCCGTTAGATGAAGTAAATCAGTCCATAATAGCCGTCTGATATAGACATTGAGAGGCTCCGCACTAAGCCACATGCAAGCATGCAGAAATACCGTGGCACATGCATGTGAGTGGGTTTTAAATCACATCAACATGTCTGCATGCAAGCATGCACCGGTAGCATGCATGTAAGTGAGCTTTTAAGTCCCATTAACATGTCAAAAAGAAAAATATAATCCCATTATGCAGTAGGAGTTGGCCGATCTTTTTTCCTTACGTGGGATGATCTAAATGATGATGGAAGTTTATTTAGTTTGGCTACCACATTTGTCATGCGGTTATAGAGTTTTCTTAGTTCTATGAAATCGATAATTTTGCGCAGAGAGATATACCGTTGTTCCGCGGCAACGTGCGGGGACTCATCTAGTAATATTTAGGAACGGAGGGAGTACTATGTAAAGAGTTAGGTGTCGCATGGTGATAGTGTGAGGTGGGCCATGTAATCACTGAGCCTGCGTGTTTTTACTGCTCTTGCACGCCTCCGCCGTAAGAATGAAGAAAATTGTAATCTAGTACTAGTACCTCCTTTCCCCGAAAGCGTGGGACATCCAGCAGTCCTACCACCTCAGTAATAAAGACCAATGAGCCGTCAAATCACATAGACCCAGCAGTAAGTTGGACGGACGAAGCAACCATCACTCTTGCACCAGTGAGAGGTCACGTCCGCTCTACCAGGGCATGAATGCGGCACCAATTATTTGGAGCGACGCTGACCGTTTCGGGCGGGAAGCGCGCGCGGGCGATGGAGGGGCTTTGGGTGGGCCAGGCTGGTCAGGAGCGGGCATGGCAGCTGTCTGCATGTCCCTACCGGACACGCCTGGAAACGAGAGGATGCACCGACTCTCGCGGCTAAAATCGTACACTACACAACATCTCTCTGTAGGAGTAGATCGATCTGTCGCTCTCTCTAACACACACATGATGTTAAACACACACACACGCACCTTGGTCCCGTTGCACCTTCTAACGTGACTTACTACACCTAGACGAAGGGAGTAGTAAGTATACGAGATACGGTGGCACACTGACTTATGTCGAATACAAGTGCCCAAAATTTGTGTGCATGTTATAATAAGGATTCACTTAAAATAGTACATGAGCGAACAGAAGGATCAATTGGATAGTGTTCCCGAGCAGTAGCGAGATGTGTGAGTTTAGATACACCGCTGGCGCTTTTAATTTTTCTTATTAATTTGTTTGTTTCACTCTCTGACTGGTGGGACCCAACGTACCACGTGGAGAGAGGTAAGGTGACTAAGGCTGCATTATTTTTGCACCACTGTGGATAGTCTTACCACCAAATCCACATGACACGATTATGATTGAAATCCCAATGACTCCCACACCCACAAAAAACACGCATGCTTGTCACACGAATGCAAGAATGTATAAAAGGTTATTTCCCTCTCGTTGAACATAACGGGAGGGTTATGTAGCTGGTTAGCCTGTTCACTCATCAAACTTGAGGTCTCGGGTTCGATAACTACACTTGAGCATAATTTGTGCCAGGAGGATTCTTTGACTGGTCAAAATGTTTTCTAGGGTTTGCATGCTTCACACACTCTCTCTAGTATATATATACACGCTGGAGCCTCAACGCTTGTAGTTGCTCTATTCACACTCTCTCGCCCTCTCCCGCTGGAGCCTCAGCGCTTGTAGTTGCTCTCTTCACACTCTCTCGACCTCTCTAGATCTAAACAAGACTTCGTTGGCCTCTCTCTCCCCTCACTGCTGCTCAAAGAGCCGACAGGATCCGTCCGCCGGGAATGGAAGGAGGCTTAACGCTGTCGTCGTCAGCGAGGGACTACCGGCGCAGCTGTTCACTTTCCACCCAGCAGCGGCGTGGGAGGGCCTCCGACCCCTTCTTCTTCGCCGTCGTCCCGTCGCCCACCAAACCATACCCCAAGAACCTTAAGGTATAATTTACTTACTCCACATGCATTGCTCTAGCTGCATGTATACCATGAATCTAGGACGTGGTTCAAAGAGGAAAGGAGTGGGGGAAAGTAGTGGGAAAAGTTGTATATAGCATGAATCTAGGACATGGTTCAAAGAGGAAATGAAGGGGGAAAGTTGTATAGCATGAATCTAGGATGTGGTTCAAAGAGGAAAGGAATGGGGGAAAGTAGTGGGGAAAGTTGTATCGCATAAATCTAGGACATGGTTCAAAGAGGAAAGGAAGGGGCGAAAGTACTAGTTCATAAAGGAAAGGAAGGGACAAGGCTGTAGAGTTTGAGCAGGACTAGATTTGCGGCGCTCACATAGGGAAAGGTGTCTAAAGAGAACAAAACTGGGACCAAGAGAAATATGCTCCTTGGTTGTTTGTTCTTTGTTGCAATAGACTGTGCATGACCACAGTACATCGGTAGATGCACATGGGGCTGGTGCATCCACTGTCCCGTGCAAGTCATTAGCTGTTGTTAATCTAAGGCCCTGTTTCGTTAAAAACTCCCTAGTCCCTACTAGCTTGTTTCCAGGGACTAAACATGGACTAGAGGTTATTAAATGACATGCTAAAAGACCATGTTACCCCTAGTAATGAACTAATAGAGACAAGGTGCGATGCGTGGCAGGGGCAACTGTTGGAAAAAGTCCCAAAAAGACTCCCTCGGGGTCTTCTCTCTTTAATCCCAAATGCCCACTTTTAGTCCCTAAAAGTCCCTCTTGTTTGGTTTAGATGAGACTGACACGGAGTTTTTTTAGTCCCTACACCAAAATGTCCTTGTAAACAAACACCCTCTAATAATGCTGCTAGAAAATTGATGCAATGCCACAGTTAAAAGCAAATTACATGTTTAACGAATTTTATTGTTAATATAATCTCTATGTTAATATTAATCAATGCCACCGTTTGAGAAATGCTACTGTCTTTCTTTCTTTCCCATTTAGATAAGGTAGATGCTTCTTTTTTTGGCTTCTGTGTCATCTACCGTTATTGACCACTAATTGTTTCCTTTGCACCTCTGTGTAAACAGGGTTATCTACTTCACCTCGTTGCCATTGCGACCTTTTGTTGCACTGCACAAAACACTTTTGTTTAAGAGTGTTTTGTGCAGTTCAACCAAAATGTCACACCGACAATGTTGCTTGATTGCTTGATCTTAGTGGAACTGCACAAGAGGAGATCTTACTTCCTATCCCTTAAGGCGAATTTGGTTCGGATCTTCTTCTTGTGAGTTGTTGGAATTACGCATCATGAGAGGTTAGTACTAGCCTTCTTTCACATGATTCTGCAGTGTGCTTTCATATGTTGTGCTACTTGTACGATAATGTTGCTTGATTTTAGTGAACTGCACAAATGGAGACAAGACTTCCAATCTGTATGTGCACTGTAATATCCTATTGAGGTAAGATAAGGATATTTCACAACTGCTGGCATGTATTTTGACACTTTCATCGGAAAATTAAGTTTAGTACTATACTTGTGCTCCCTAATTGACATTCCAAATCTTATATTGAAGGCGAAGCTTGTCTGTTATTGAACCAAGTGATGAAGGGGAAGAATAAGAGGAAGAAAAACAAAAATCAACGACCGGTGCTGTAATGAAGCTCTGGAACTGTGATGACACAAGTAATGATATAGTTTTGCATCTTAATTTATTGCTATGGCTGGAACGAGCAATTTTTTTGCCACTGATTTGATGCCACTCTTAATGTAATATGTAATTATCTCTACATGTGCAAACAGGGATCTTCTTTGAAGATACCATATAATTTAGTGGAACTGGACAAGAATATGTTGGAAACATTAAACTAATCGAGGAGTATATAGTAAGCATGACCACCACCGTAGATAGCAACAGATGGTTCTAGAGAAGTGCTTCATCTGTATGCTCTACACAATAAGCCTCCTGACAAAGGTTGGTACTCGCCCACTGCTTTCATCCATATGATTGAGCTTTGTCATCTCTATTGGTGTTGTGCTACTGTTTATATACTATCATGAAAAAGTGGTATTGTCCTTGAGAAGTGCTTCATCTGTGCTGTTTTAAATATTTCCTTTCCTTTTTTCGAGCAAACAGGGATGCTAGCATTTAGTAGTCCTCTTGTCTTCCTCTAAAGAAGAATATGGAGTACGTGAAGTGACTAGTTCCGATTATGCCAGGATGAAGAAGCCCTGTCTATCTTCTCATCAGAAGGAGCAGTTGAAGGATGGTTACATTACTCCCCACAAGACCAAACTAACTTCAGCTCAAAAGGACTAACAAATCTCCATTTTTTTGCTGTGATGCGCGAGTACAATGTTGTTCTAGGATTCTTTCTGGTGAGTTCCAGTTTTCTAAAAGTGTGCTCTACATGGACCACGTATGTGCCTGTTGAAACTGTCAATTCATAGTACAGTTTGCTTTATACTAATCACTTTTTTGTATTTGTGCAAATAGGGGTGCTCAGCTTGATTTCAATGGGAACTGCATAAAATGTTCATGAATACATCGAATCATTCATTTCCACCATAAGAAAGGAGGTGCCAATAAGTTCAAGGCGTTGCAACATATAAGGGCGAAATCATACAAGCTACGCGCGAATTTGGTTGATTTTGGTGGAACTGCACAAAAAGAACCGCTGGTTTATTTAGCACGAGGTGCCATGTCAATGTCCGAACTTATGGCAAACCCTGCACATTCCACAATCGTAGGCATTTGATATTTTGGAATGGGACAACCTTGTCAAATTTTGCTCATTGATTTTAGCAAGACATGCGTTTGATATTTTCGAGTGGGACGCCCTTTGCTATCAGCAGCGTCAATCAATTTTTTATTTATTCTTTAGTTGTGAAGAAAATATTGCCTCTGACATGTGAGTCGCTGAGATGCATAATCATCGATTGTTTTGAATGTTCTCTATGAATTGCCAGGCCTGTGTATTTCATTGCAATGTCCGGAAACGCTAAAAAGATGCTCAAATTCTTTGTACTCCTTCTGTTCCTTTTTACTTCGCACATTGTGAAAGTGCATACTTTTTTGTTTAAGATTGGTCAAAGAAGAGATACTTTGACTGCAGACAAAACTTGTATGCAGACTAGAAAGGACCGGAGGGAGTACATGTGAAACTGCTGCAAACGAGGTGATCACCCTGGAAATAATGGTAGTACGTATTGTTTTGCATGTTCATCCAATGCCAGTGATACAGGAATTCAAACTAATCGAAATAAATTCATTCATACACGGTCGGATTTCATATAAACATGCCGGATTTCATTACATTTCATACATTCTTCAACTAAAAAGGGGTACACTGGAGGTATAATTAATTAACCGAAGCTACCCACCTGTGTCCCGCAGAGCTGAACAGAAGCTTCAGTAACTTAACTGCAGGTGCAGTTGCGTAACTGACATGTGGCCTGTTGGGCCCACGTGTCAGTCAGCCAACTGCACCAGCAGTTAAGTAGAAGCAGCGTTCTTCTGCAGCGCAGCTCTCCGACTCCACGTCGCCGCCAAGAAGCTAACCGGCCGTCAATGGTCAACCATCCTAGCTTGGCTTCCACCGGAGGGTAGCAGCGGTGGACTTACTTGGACCCGAGCGGCAACGACCTACCGTGTTCTACTCTTCCTTGTTTTCTATGTGGCGCGGCCTCGTTGGCAGCGAGGCGGGGCCTCGGCGGAGCCGGCGAGATGTCCTTTGTCTCGTTGCCGGCGGGCGGCGCCTCAGCAGAGC
>NC_041392.1:616128273-616131832 GCF_002162155.2 Triticum dicoccoides
GCCAGCAGGGTGGGTCCTTGGCTGAGCCGGCGATGTCATCTGCCTTGTTGTTGGCGGGGCAGGGCCTCGGCGGAGCCGGCGGTGTCCTCTGCCTCGTTGTTGGCACCGCG
The DNA here is from genome assembly GCF_002162155.2 of Triticum dicoccoides. NCBI lineage: Eukaryota > Viridiplantae > Streptophyta > Magnoliopsida > Poales > Poaceae > Triticum > Triticum dicoccoides. The sequence continues at coordinate 616,128,384 of NC_041392.1, forward strand.
GGGCCTCGGCGGAGTAGGGCCTCGTCGACGCCAGTGGAGCGGGGACTCGTCGGAGCCGGCATTGTCCTCTGCCTCGTCCTCGGTCTCGCCAAACAGCGCCTCGCCCACTTCATCGCCCTCTTTGCTAGCCTCTTTGTAGGCGGCCGCAGCCTCCGCCACCCGCATGCGGTACCGCTAGCGCTCGAGGCGGCCCTTGCGTGCGGAGCGGTATGAGTCAAGCAGCGCCTCCTACTCCGCCCGCTCCGCGGCGATCTGCTCCTCCGCCTGCAGGTGCTCCTGGAGGAGATGGTGGTTGTAGGCGGTGTCGGCCTGCGCCTCCCGGAACTACTCCTCACGCATCTGCCTCACCATATCCATATATTGGGCATGGGCCTTGCCGATGGTCATGGTGCAATGCACCGGCGAGGATGGCGCGGAGGAGGGGGTTGGCGCCGGATCATCGACTACCATGTTCTCCATTGGGACGTCGTCATCCTTCGGCTGCCTGTCGGCCGCCTGCCAGCAACAATGGCTGCAATATCCTTGTGGTCCGTTGTCCACCCGTCCCGTAGAGCGCTGGAGCGCGAGGAAGCCATGGTGGGCAGTAGTGGTGTGGGACAGGAGAAAGGGAACGGATGCGAATGACTACGGCTATGGCCGGCGCAGCAGTTTATATAGCAATGGTGGGTGGGTGGAGGGACGGACGTGTGGCGCTGGAGTAGCCGCCTCAGCAACCGCGTATCATTAATGTGGGCGGCAGATGGACGGACGGACGACACTTGTGTCGTTTGAAGGCGGAGCAATCGCCTGCACCGCGAAGAGGGGCGGGCGGCGCTGACTATTTCGGGCGGAAAGCGCGCACGGGCAAGGAGATGACTTTACTTGGAGAGGATGACAATGGGGACCCACCAGGTCCATAGCCTCACGTACGCAAGTGCCTCCTTATTATATATATATATATAATAAGGATATATATAACTATAATTTATTTTGCTTCCTCCTGGTTTCGTGTCATCATGGTCCCACACCATTGTCAACCTATGTAGTAGTCAATAAACGAGAGAATTGCACAAGAAGCACCCGACAACTGGGACCAAGTAGCTCGAGCAGTATTTGTGTTTTTGAGGTGTGAGCGCTGCAGAGTTTTTCGATGTTTTGCCCACATATTAATTTTTCTCCTCTGAACAACAACGAAAATATCGCTGCAGGTATTAACTGGGCGGGCTGTGGCCCGTCTAGCCCAGGCCTGATATCCAACCCAGATATTAAATTTTTTCAAGCTGAAACTGGCTAGCCCAGCTATACTTTTTTTAGGAATACCCAGGCAAGGTCAAGTTGTTATTCTCTGCCCCGCTGGGCTGCAAATCTTTCCTAGGGGGGATGCATTAGGCTTAACAAGAAAATGGGCTTTAAGAAATAATAAATGGGATGTAATTATAAAAACTAGGCAATAACTATAAAAAATGCACCAAACACGTGATTACTTTATAAAATATTGTTTTTGGATATTGAAAATTTTAATTTCATTAATTGTTGCGAGCGCAATGTTTCGTTGGATTTTTAGGTAATATAAATTTATATTGAAATTGTATTTAATCTGAGTAGAAATTTCAGGATAAAAATATTTCGGATCCCATCAAAATGTGGGAAATTTTATTTAATTCTGTTTTGAACGGTTGGTTCAAATGGGTTGTACTTTTAACAAACTGTAAATAGGTTGTAGTACATTCCATTAGAATTCAAAAATGGGCTCCACATTCTTACAAATCTCAAATGGGCTATAAGTTCTCTGTCACACACTTCTGGCCTTACTAAGTTGACGCGTCCCCTAAAAAACAGAGTTGACGCATATGCAAGGCTTTGTCAACTTATAGTCAACACACGGTTCTAGCAGCAGTGGTTGTTGGATGTCCATCCAACGGATGCTGTGGTTCTTCTTCAATCTCGGATATTCTAGCTTCACCCACCCAAAAAATGATTCCTCCCCATGACATTTGGGGTGCACCGTTTTGGAAGCTGACCTGTGGGCCTACTAAGTTGATGTACCAAGGGCTTTGTCAACTTAGTCAATATAAACGATTCTAGCTGCAGTGACCGTACAATGTCCATCCAACGGCCGTCGTGCTTCTTCAACCTCTGGTCTTCTTGCTCCAGCCGCCCAAAGCAGCGCCGATCGTGCCGCCTGCTCCTGCCTCCCATGGCCGGCTGTGCTGCCGCGGAGGCCTCACCGGCCTCTACTACTCCCACCGCTGGCCAGGCCATCCCTCCACTCACCCACACCCCCTGTTATTCTGCGGCGACGGCAGCACAGCCAAACCAGTGAACCCTCGTACTCCTCTCTCCGTGTGCATCCACTATCGCTTCTTCCCCGACTGCGCGTCTTCCCCTTCCTAGGCATCGCCGTCATCCACCGCCCCGGTGCTCTCGGCATGGCGTGGTCAACGTGGTCAAGGAACGACTTCCATCGGACATGGACTATACTTGGAGAGACTGACAGCTGGGTCCACGGCAGCCGCAAGGAAGTGCCTCCTTATTACGCGCAAAATAATTATTCCTCCACTTGACAGCGGGGACCCATCGGACGGGCCACCGTATTTCGTGAAAAAAATGATTCGCCCCCTGACTGCTGGGACCCACGAGCTACATCTTCGCACGCAAGGAAGTGCGTCCGAAAAAATCGATTCGCCCCTGTCAACTGGGACCCACCAGCTACATCTTCGCACGCAAGGAAGTGCATCCGAAAAAACGATTCGCCCCCCGACTGCTGGGACCCACCAGCTACACCTTCGCACGCAAGGAAGTGCGTCCGGGCAAAAAAACGATTCGCCCCTGACAGCTGGGACCCAACACCTACACTTTCGCACGTAAGGAAGTGCGTCCGGGTAAAAAAAATAATGATTTGCCCCCTGACTACTGGGTCCCACCAGCTACATCTTTGCAGGCAAGGAAGTGCCTGACAGTCGGGACCCACCTGGTCGAAGCATACGTAGCGTTGTCATTCTGGTCGTGAACATGTACATACATACTGGTCGATGTAGAGGCGTGCATGTAGCATGTACACGTACGTATAGCGGCCAGGGTGCAAGAATGATAATACGACCACGTATGTGTACATATGGGCACGGTCTCGAATGCCTACTCGCACATACGTACGGCCAGGGCTCGTGTACATGGCTGGGTCGGAATGGAGAAACAGCGTCGTCGTTGAGTTCATGGGAAGGCAACGGAATGCGTCGTGTTCATGGGGAGGCAACGGAATGCGTCGTGTTCATCGGGAGGCAACGGAATGCGTCGTGTTCATCGGGAGGCAACGGAACGCATGGGAGCCAACCGGCTGGGTCGGAACGGAATGTGTGGTCGTGTTCATCGGGAGGCCTTGGACGGAACATGCGATGGAAACGAGGCCTAGTATACCGCAGAACGGAGGAAACGGACCTCCTACGGTCGAAACGGGGGTCCTGTTGATCGGG
>NC_041392.1:616132255-616137127 GCF_002162155.2 Triticum dicoccoides
GGGGTGTGGCGTACCGCAAAACGGAGGGAACGAACCTCCTATGGTCGAAACGGGGGTCCTGTTGATCGGGAGGGGTGTGGCGTACCGCAAAACGGAGGGAACGGACCTCCTACGGTCGAAACGGGGGTCCTGTTCATCGGGAGGGGTGTGGCGTACCGCAAAACGGATGAAACGGACCTCCTACGGTCGAGACGGGGGTCCTGTTCATCGGGAGGCGTGTGGCATACCGCAAAATGGGACTCCACAGGATACTGTTCATCTCCACCATCAACCTCCTCCAGCCTCCACGGGCTACTGTTCATCCAGCCTCCACCGCGCACTACTCCATCGGCTACTGTTCAACCACCCCTCCACCGTCTACTGTTCATCCAGCCCTCCACACCACGGGGTCCTGTTCAACCACCCCTCCACGGGCACCCCTCCATCGTCTACTATTCATCTAGCCCTCCACACCACGGGGTCTTGTTCATCTAGAGGCAACGCCACCGCTCACTGTTCATCCAACCCCCCTCCCATGCAACGCTCACTGTTCATCCAATCAATCGGCTTCAGTTAGCAGTAGTAGCGAAGGAATCGCTCGATCGGGTTCAGTTAACAGCCATTGATCGATCGCTCCGATTCAGTAATGCGTAGCCTGTAGTGCAATCGCTCAGGTTCGTTAGAGCCCAATGCCTCGCTCGGGTTCAGTAAGAGCCAATGCCTCGCACACACACGCGTACGTGTACGAGAGAAATGCGCATCGCTCGGCCCCTGACCTGCCATCGTAACTGGGAACTCCCCGAAATTTTCCTCGCCCTCGCTTCTACCACGGTTTTTCCATCATGGATGGCCCAAAGAATGTCATGCAGCTGCGTCTCCGGCCCGCCCAGGACAAAAAGCCCATTTTTTGTCATGATTTTTTGTCATAGAAGTAGGAGCCCACCACATCTATGATGATACCGGGTTTTGTCACAATTATCGTCATAGAAGTGTCATATGTATGACAGAAAAAATTTCGTTCGGCCCAAAATATCACGGATGTGTCTTTTTTTGTAGTGATATGAATGTAGAGTAATAAGTTATGCGACAAGTGTTTGGTTGGTCGCTGAAGAAGTTGAGGTAGAGGTTGCTGCCGGAGGTGTGGAGGAAGATCTAAGGAATCTGTAGGCGACGTCCAGGGCGCTGCTCTGTTGTGATGGATGGTTCCATCGTTGGAGCAGCTCCGGCGAGCCGTAAGACATCGAGACTGAAGCAGTACAAGACATACATCGTTAATCTCAAGTGGTATTCTAAGAGCATCTCCAATAGATGATGTACAATACATTACCAAAAAGTGGGAGATGTAAAATTTACATCACCGAAAAACACATGACTACAACAGATGAGGTAAAAACTATTGAATCTGAACTTAACTGTCGAAACTCAAATTTACTGTTGAATCTGAATGTTACTGTCGAAACTGAATGCAATGGTAGCAGAGAGACACTTCACATGTAGTTTAGGTAGGGCCTGCAATTCATCTTCAACTTGCACCCCCTAAGCCGCCAGCCACCACCGGCCCGAAACCACTACCCACCGCCGGTCCGCCGCCTCCCCGGCCAGCCCTCTAGGCCTCCCCCCACGCCGAGATTTTTCTCCGACGATCCCCACACGACCGCCCCACCACCGCGCCCCCACCATTGGCGACCACCGCCTCCACCTTGAATCGTAAGATAGATAGTGGGTTACCTCTCCGGCGAGCCCCCTGCCACGCTGCGGGTGGTTCTTCCTTAAATCTGGCAAGCCCCCCACCCCCTAAAAATTAACTGACCCAAAAGTCGATTTAGTCGACTGAAGTGTAGCTAAATCAGAGCAGAGCAGTAGCATGAGCGAGGGGGAGAGCAGCAGCAGCTGCGCGAGCGAGAGCCGGAGCAGCAGCAGCAGCAGATCCGACTGGTATGGCCGCCGCCGCCGAAGAGGCCTCGCACTGGGGGAGAGCCGCCGTGGAGATGTCTCCCACGGCGTCGGCTTCAAGGTAGCCGCGCCATGGGGTTGTGGGATGGAGCACCATCGGCGTCGGGAGGTCGAGTTAAGGAGAAGGTGCGATGCGATGAGTATACAACCTCTTTGGTGGCGCCGAGTAGGCCTCGCCTTCGTCCAAGGAGTCGGTGAGGATGTTGTGGTTCCGGTGGAGCAGGTTAAGGCGGCACTATGGGGATGGAGCCACCGCGATAGACGAGGCAATCATCGGAGCAGCTCCATGGAGGTGGAGGACGGGGCGGCTAAACTGGTGGGACGACAAGATGGACGATGGATCCTCATCCGAGGAGGTAGATGAGGGACGTTGAGCTGTTGCAGTGGACGATGTCGTTGGGCAAGAGGCTCCAGCTGGGTAGCGGTGAGGTGGCAGAAGGAGGAGGGTGGGGTTTCACGGCTGGAGCAAAGAGGTTATGGCGGCCTGGGATTTCGAATGGCAAAAAGGAGGCGATAGGAGGGGGAACCATGACTTAGGGATGCGCTTGTCCAAAATGTAGGGTGTGTTACAAAAGTACCCCCACCGATTTGAACTAGAGGCCCTTTCGGCTCAGGGTTAGAAGGGGGATTTCACGTGTCGGGATTTGGCAGCTGGAGGGAGTTTTCGCGCGCGTTGTAATTTCCGGATAGCAAGGCGCGGGTTGTGAAGGTGCGAGTTTTGGGAGCACGATATCTGAATTTTCGAGATATAATAAGGCGCGGGTTGAATTTTAGGGACAAGCCTAACATGTAATATTGTACTTGTACGTACCAAATCAACTCGCACTTCCATCAACGAAAAAATGAAACAAATAGAACTGTTCACACCACACACACACACAGAGTCTTGTCCCGTTTTACTATACAAATACTATTCAAATATATGAATCCATGTTATGTCCAATTAATTTTTTTCCTAGTTGTATAATGCATGTAACCTAGTCATACCAACTTTTTAGTGCATTCCAAATGTCTATACTACCGCTGCAATTCAAACTAAATTTGAATTCGTTCCTCTATTTGAATAAGAATCTACAATCATGATTGTTGCCAACTTCAACCATCATTCATGTATTACCTTAACAACACACCACATGATTCCAATTTTTTTAATACACTTGATATTGATTCCAAATAATAGTACATTTATGTACTAACTAGATATTCATAATCTAAACCATGTTCCATACGTACACCTTGTTTATCACACAAAGTATAGTGCCCCGCCCCCTACATTATGACAAGTATTTAGCCCTGAGCTGCAAAAGCCACACATTATCCCAAATTATAATCAATGTTCTATATATTATATGTAGTACTAGCATGATGCCCATGCGTTGGATGGAACATCAAGATGATCTAGGGGGAGCCTTATTTGCAAATGTGGAGAGGGGTGTGGGTATCTTTTTTCAAAATTGCCATAGTTTCCTTCCTATCCGTCAGATATAAATCAGACGGGCTATATTCCAGGATGGCAGGCAAACCATCATCAACGACTTTGTTTTTTATGAGAGTAGAGATAAAATATATTATATGTAGTATAACATGTTCATAACCACACCATGTGTATCACCTTTATATATATTCACACACATGTCCATTTAAAAAACTATGATAAATTCTTCAAATATCAGAATTCACTTTTTATAATGAATTATGATCTCTATACGTCTTTTACACCCACACAATCCTCTTATCTGTGTAGCTAGCGCTAACTTCCTCTCGTGCATGCACACACACCCACATCCCTCTCACCCTCCCTCAAAATTCTCTAGCTCCATCGTGCAAATTCGTCTTTTCACTTTAGGTCATTCACCCATGGTGTGTGTAGGCCCCCCAACTCCTTCTTTATGGCACACATCGATCAATATGCCTCTCTAGCCAGGTGTGCCTACCACAAACACAAGCTTTCCCTCTTCTCTTCTCACCGTCCATGCCTCACTCTCGCCCCTCTTTTCATCGATCTCGTACTCGCACACTCCTTCCCCCTCGATATAGTATGCCTCTCGCACCACCTCCTAGCTGCATCCCTCTCTCTCTATCCTTCTCTCCGAGCCTTATTTGCTTCTAACACATACATGCATGTATACCGATCGATCTCCCTACATATACCTAGGTCAAATTTAACTATTTTTCCCCACCATCGATCGACGTACCTCACAAGTTATGTCTCTCCATTCGCTGACAAAGGACGATTGATCTTACTATGTAGTTACGTCTGCTTACCACAGCCATATCGTCCCCCCTCATCATTCGTGCATGCCGCCTGACCCATCTCTCACACGCATGTGCATAGACAGGCATGCATCCCCTCTATTATTGATATTGCAGGCGTGCCCTCCGTTTGTCTAGCAAGCCTCTCCCACCATTTGTTAGAAGCAAGTCCACCACCAAACCCTCCAACACTCTATCTCTGTCTCTCTCCCAACCTTATTCCTCTCCTACACATATGCATGGATGCCGATCGGTCTCCCTCAATACATAAGGTAGGTCTCTCTCCTCCTCCACACATATACCAGCCATTGTACCTCTATAGTTAATTAGGTCTCTCCCCCACCACCCACACCGATAGTTGAGCGTTGTAGGTAGGTATCCATGCCACAGAAACAAACTGCACCTGTCGCCTCTCACGTCCCAGTAGGCCATCCACCCTATATCTTTGACATGGGCACACACAAATTCGATATCACTCTTTATCGATCGCGCGCACACACACATCACCCTCTCTTTGATTCTTTGGATACCACATGCCGATGATACCTCCACTCTCTTCTCATGGATCGCCCCCTCTATATATATGATATATCCAGGCCTCAATTTCACACTCATTGCATATGTTACATTTTTTGATTGAAATATCATTGACACATATTCCCTGTCTATCTCTCACGCCCCCCCCCC
>NC_041392.1:616137258-616188153 GCF_002162155.2 Triticum dicoccoides
ACGGACCCACACACTATATCTCTCTACGTTTGTATCTCTCTCACACAACCCCACGTAGGTGGTGTACGTACACGAAGAAAATAGGTGCGTGTCCTCATGCTTCGAGCCCAGCCACACCCGCGCGGGTACACGATGGAGCTCATTTCTATATGAAATGGCAGCCCACATGCTAATTTGAGCGCGTGTAGTGGTTATTTACCTACGGAGGTTGTGTACCACACATCCATGAAACAAAGTTATATCTCTCAATGGAACGTACACCGAATATAAAACGATTTTATGGAGAAAAAGGTAGTCCGCTCCACTATATACAATGGAGCCTGCCTGCCGGGGTTTGTCTCTCTCCGGAGTATCTCACACAAGGCAGCGGTGGCCTCTGTCTCTCTCACTGTCGGTCACTGATCCGGCCGCATCCCGTCCTCCAGCGGAAAGGGAGGATGTGCATTGTTTCTCCGTTTGTTGGTGCCGAGGCAGCACATCCCTATCTGCGTTACCCGTCGTTCTCTCTGACCAAGCTCCGGCACGGTAGGGCCTACGCCACTTGCTCGCTGCCGCAGTATGGGCAGATCCCGCCCGCCGCCGCTAACCTAGTTACATCCCGACAACCCCCAGGTATCCCCTCCGGCCTTGCTCCACTATCCGTTCTTCCCACGTCGTTGCATGTGGAAAATCTTGCATGTGGATCTTCCATAGTTCTTTGCCCAAAACGTAGCTCATCCGGTGTACTTTCCATATTGCAATCTCGTCCTCACACCATTTTAGACAATCACAACCGTGTTGTTAACTTCCCTTAGGACAAGGAATATGCTTCTTTTTTGTCGTCGTATGTATCATCAACTGTTATTGGCCAGTAATTGTTTCCTTTCTACCTCTTTTTTTGCAAACATGCTATCCATTTCACCTCGTTGCTATTGTGACTTTTTGGCGAACTTCACAAATAAGTTTTTTTCTTAAGAGTGTTTTGTGTAGTTGTAGCAACATCTCTACATTTCAGTGTGATTGCACAAAGGGAGATTGGTTTTTATCTATCCTCCTCATCCAACTCCCAGCCTAATCTTCTCCAACTATTTGCTTAATATTCTCCAACTAGTTAGTCTTAAGAGAGACTCCAAAGGTGACCAGCTTCTATTTGTGTGTTTATTGTTTCATCAATAGTCCTCTATTATTGTAATCACACTAATATCATTGGCACGGGGACGCTCAGCTCTAATTTAGTGGAACCGCACAAAATGATCGGAATGTTGCATGCTCCAGATAGCTACTTTTTTCCCAACATGCCTTGTTGATTTAGACCGAGCTGGGGGGGGGGGAGTTGCTGCTGGTGAAAGCACAGATCAATTTTAATTTAACACCTTATCACAACTTTGTCTTCAGTTGTGATGTAAATATTAGCTCTAATCTACAAATCATTGAGATGCATTAGCAAGGAAGTTAGTTTTTTATTTTTTCCGAAAGAGCATGGATGGCAAGACACACGAAACAAAAGCTGAAAGCTTAGAGCATTGTACAATTTCATGTCGCTAGAAAATTATTTGTATAGTATGTCAATTTTGTAAACAAATGTTGGAAGCTTGATAGCATTGCCAAAAGCCTCTTCAGCATCTGGGGCCATGTGCCATGCAAAAATTATAGTCCCTCCGTTCCTAAAAATTTATATTTTTAGAAATTTCAAATAAACATATTTTAGTGTGTAGATTCACTCATTTTGCTTCGTATGTAGCCAGTCGTTGAAATCTCTAGAAAGACAAATACTCCGTAGTATTTAAGAACTAAGGGAGTAGTCACAACTGCATGTGAGACTCCTCTCGGTCATTGCGCCGCACTAATAGTGAGTAATGAGCAGTCAAATTATAAGCCCCACCTTTCCCACTGTAAGTTGCTTGGAAGAAGCAACCATCAATACGCTCTTCTTTGAATCCGCTCATACTACTCAAGTTAGTCAGAATCCCGACCCGACTGCTAGAATCCTATGACTTCACGACCCTACAAAACCATGTCGATCCAAATCCAACTGTGAATCCGAATCAGGTAGAATCCATGTTGAGTCGCGATCCAAATCATAGAATCCTATACAAAACTGTACAATCCCAACTATGCTATGTCCGATTCTACTAATTTATCTAAGTCATTTGTTTAGTTGTAAAAAAATATTATGCCTTCATCCAAACCCCTTTTCATATACCTCATGGACCTTTATTCCCCTCCCAAGCCCAAATGCTCAGCCACCAACACCTTTGATCTTGCTCTCAGAAACCCTAGATCAAAATTGAGAATTAGGCTTGTCGATAGATGTAATTGGCGTGAAAAGGATGATACTTGAAGATTGATCAGAGAAGGAGAGCAAGACTGTCGGTGTCAAAACCGGCGGATCTCGGGTAGGGGGTCCTGAACTGTGCGTCTAAGGCAGATGGTAACAGGAGGCAGGGAACACGATGTGTTACCCAGGTTCGGGCCCTCTTGATGGAGGTAAAACCCTACGTCCTGCTTGATTAATATTGATTATATGGGTAGTACAAGAGTAGATCTACCACGAGATCAGAGAGGCTAAACCCTAGAAGCTAGCCTATGGTATGATTGTATGTTGTGGTTGTTGTGTCCTACGGACTAAAACCCTTCGGTTTATATAGACACCGGAGAGGGCTAGGGTTACACAAGGTCGGTTACAAAGCAGGAGATATCCATATCCGTACTTCCTAGCTTGCCTTCCACGCCAAGTAGAGTCCCATACGGACACGAGACGAAGTCTTCAATCTTGTACCTTCATAGTCCAACAGTCCGGCCAAATGATATAGTACGGCTGTCCGGAGACCCCCTAATCCAGGATTCCCTAAATAGCCCCTGAACCAGGCTTCAATGACGATGAGTCCGGCGCGCAGTATTGTCTTCGGCATTGTAAGGCGGGTTCCTCCTCTGAATACACCACGAAAGAATTTGAATACAAGGATAGTGTCCGACCCTGCAAAATAAGTTCCACATACCACCATAGAGAGAATAATATTTTCACAAATCTAATTTGCTGACTTTGTTTTGGTAACATGACATTATGTCATGGCTCGATGATTATTCGAACCGTTTCCTTTAACTAGTCCCGCACATAACGCGAGGCAGTTTTTTGACACGTCTTGTCAAAGCAGAGATCGTGTCCCCTTATCATGGGATTCTCATCAATACGGGCGTGGGTAACCCAACCACGCCATTGATTACGGCGCTTGGGGGATAAGCGAGTTTTACCAGGCTAGTGGGGACGCATAGTTTTGTCTGCCCATATAAAGGGATAAGGATTCACCTTTTCATCCACGCCTTCTTCCTTCCTTGCTCATCCATTTTCGCACGCTCGAGCTCCAGCGCCCAAGTCTGCATTTCCCACCTCGACCTTCTCCAACCATGTCCAGAGCGGGAGGCATGTGAATGGTCTCCTCCCTCACGGAGGGACACATCAAGAAGCTAAGGAGAGCCGAATACCTTCCTGACGACATCGCGCACCGACTCCCAGATGAGGGGCAGCTCATTCCCACCCCCAGGCCCCATGAGAGGGTAGTGTTCCTTACCCATTTCCTCCGCAGACTAGGATTCCCTCTCCACTCATTCATCCGGGGGCTCATGTTCTACTACGGCCTGGATTTCCACGATCTGGCCCCAATCTTCATCCTCAACCTCTCGGCGTTTATCGTCGTGTGCGAGGCCTTCCTCCACATCAAGCCCCACTTCGGCTTATGGCTGAAGACCTTCAATGTCAAGCCGAAGGTAGTGAGCGGCCGCCAGGCGGAGTGCGGAGGCGCCATGGTGGGCAAGATGCCCAATGTCACATGGCTCGTGGGCTCCTTCGTGGAGACCGTAAAGGGGTGAAAATCGGGGTGGTTCTACATCACCGAGCCACGTGACCCTAAATGGGTAGCGGCCCCTGAGTTCCGATCTGGCATCCCCACGCGGCTCACCTCATGGAAAGAGAAGGGCATGTCCTGGGGTAGTTCGGGAGAGCTGACCGGACTCCAAACATGGTGAACAAGAAGGTCCAACTCATCAACGTAGTCCAGGTCATGTTCATCCGCCGTATCCTCCCTTGCCAACAACGGGATTTCAACTTGTGGGAGTTCGACCCGGCCCAGCACCAAACTCTGAACAGGCTCTTCAACACAACTCACAAGGATGCCTGGAAGGTGCTATTCAAGGGTGCCGAGGTTCCCCCTTCCACTACCGAGGATCGCGGAATTTGCGCGAAGCGCCAAGCCAGCGCGGTAAGTTGTTTTACCTCTCATAGGATACTTGTTTTTCATAGTTTAACTCTATGCGGGATCTAAACTCCCGTACCTTTGACAGGACTGGCAGGAGACGGCCGGACAGATCGACTGTCTGGCTCCTTTGCCCAAAGGCACAGCGGACACTCTCCTGACGAAGATGCTAATTCCGGCCCTGTCGGCATTCTAGGAACGGGAGTCCCCAGACTTGCCTGCCTGTGGCCTGCGGCATGGCTCAGGTGGGGGCCCAGTGCGGCCCATCTTCATCAGCCCAATGTCAAGACCCTTGCGAGGGGCCAAGCCTCGCGGGGCGGACGACAGGAAGCTTCCTCAAGAGCGGCCTCGTCAGGCAGGCTCGCGAGGAGGCGGAGAGATCAATGCACGGGTACCTCGCGAGGATCCCATGACGCAAGTCATGACGATCAAGGCCAGGCGGGCGCCGGCCTGCGCAGGGTCCTTGTTTCCCCTTTGGTGCAAAGGGGGCAAGCACAGGCCAAGGTATCAGGCAAAGGTTACCATTTCGGTGCAATGAGACCAAGACTAGCCGGACGGCCGGACGGAGGTCACCGTGGAGCCCAAGACGGCGTCATCACTAGTGCTTTTGGCTGCCGAAGACCACCTTTGGTCAGGATAAATTGTACTAGATGTTCCCCTTCAAAATGGCCAATTGTTGGCGCCCTTCCCGCTCAATTATTCGGGGAGAGGTCCAGGGCCTCTATAAATAGAGCTAGCCTCCACAGGAGGGAAGAAAAAAAGAGAGAGAAGGAAGGGAAGCGGAAAAGAGAGAGAAGGAAGGGAAGAAGAGGAGAAGAAACCCAGTAGAGACTAAGTAGAACGCACCGCACCACCTCAAGAACACCCCTCGCGAGGCTGTTCTTCCCTTGTACTGTCCATCATCACCCCAGAGGCAATCCACTACACCACACACTGGAGTAGGGTATTACACCACAACGGTGGCCCGAACCAGTATAAACCTCGTGTCTCCTGTGTTGTTCATCATTTTCACCTTAGTTCGCACGTACAAGAGGATTGGACGTTGATCGGTAGGGGAGAGATCTCCACACGCACCCCAGTGTTCGAACCTCAAGGGTCTGCCGGAACCCAAAATCCAACATTTGGCGCGCCAGGTAGGGGTGCGTCGGAGTTCCCTCCCGACGGCCCGCTCTCCACCAACACTGCGGTCCGTCCTCATGGAGGACAACGCGCTGCCCGCTCCGGCAGCAGACGTCGGCACTGGGGCTAGGGGCTCCAGGACTTGGCCCCCACCTTGTGACAGGTGCAGTGGCCACCCAAGTTCAAGCCCGAGATGCCGCCGTGCTACGCCGGCGCGACGGACCTGCTGGTTTTCCTGCTAGCATATGAGGACGCCGTCCTCAGGGCCGGGGGCGACAACTGGGTGATCATGGCCCTCACCGGTGTCCCGCGCATGTGGCTCCTCCACCCACCGATAGCTTCTGTGACCTCTTGGGAGGAGCTACACGACCTCTTCCTCGCCCGTTTCACCGCGCCAGTGCCGCCCGTCGTCGCGGCTCTCCTGGGTGGTTCCCATGCACCACCCTCGAGCCACCACGTCAAGCCATTCACCCGTCAGATCAGCGCTACATCCAAGCGCCAAGAGGCCCCCCGGGGCTGGGCGGCGCCCGAGGCCGATCTGACTTTCGACGCGGATGATCACCCCTTCAACCCCTCCCGATTCGGGCGCACTCCCGATGCTGTGCACCCCCACCATCTGCCAAGTGGCCATCACCAGGACCCTCATCGTCGGTGGTGCCGGCCTCAACGTGCTCTCGGTGGAGGCCTTCAGCCTCCTTCACGTGCCACCCGAGCGGCTCCAACCCAGCAGGCCCTTCTCAGGCGTCGGAGCCGGTTCCACCGCCTCCTTGGGGCAGATCCGCCTCCTAGTGACCTTCCGCACCTACGACAACTTCCGCACAGAGCTGATCGACTTCGACATCGCCCCCATCGGCCTCCCCTACAACGCCATCCTCGACTACCCGGCCTTGGCCCGGTTCATGGCGGAAACTCACCCTGCGTACAACCTCATGAAGATGCCCGGGAGCAGCGGCATCCTCATCGTGCCAGGAGACGCGAGGGATGCGCTGCAGGTGCTCCAACTCGCCTTGAAGGAAGCCGCGGTGGCCCAACCCACTAGCACCGACGCCCTTGAGCCCAAGGGGTCTGTGCCGGCTAAAAAGAAGTAGATGTTCACCCAGGACAAGGCGGAAACCAAGCAAGTACCGGTCGATGAGGACGGGTCCACCGGCGCCACCTTCATCATAGGGGCCAACCTCGAGCCCGAACAGGAGAAGGCCCTGATCGGATTCCTGCGCGTGAACAAGAAGGTATTCGCGTGGGAACCTGATCAGTTAGCAGGAGTCCCGAGAGGTGTGATCGAGCATCACCTCAACTTGTGCCCCAACGTACGCCCCGTAAAGCAGAAGGCAAGGAGGCAGTCTACTGAGAAACAGGCTTTCATCGTTCAAGAGACCTGGAAACTGGAAGCGGCAGGGGTTACCCGCGAGGTCCTCTACCCCGATTGGCTGGCTAATCCTGTTGTCGTGCCAAAGAAGGGGGGACGGAGCGCATGTGTGTCGACTTCACCAATCTCAACAAAGCCTGCCTGCAGGACCCATTTCCGCTCCCCCGCATTCACCAGATAGTCGACTCCACCGATGAGTGTGACCTATTGTGCTTCCTGGATGCCTTCTCGGGCTTTCACCAGATCAAGATGGCGGTGGAAGACGTGGAGAAGACTGCTTTCCTAACCCCGTGTGGGGTGTACTGCTATACGTGCATGCCATTTGGGTTGCGCAATGCAGGCGCAACCTTTCAGTGGCTGGTGCACATCGCTTTAGGCCGACAGCTCGGGAGGAACGCTGAGGCTTACGTCGACGACATCGTGGTGAAGTCTCAGGAGGAAAAAACACTGATACATGACCTGGAGGAAACCTTCGCGAGCCTCAATGAAGTGGATCTACGGCTCAACCCGAAGAAATGCGTGTTTGGAGTCCCCTCGGGCAAGCTCCTGGGCTTCCTAGTATCCCACAGAGGCATAGAAGCCACCCCGGAGAAAGTCAAGGCGGTCGAGGACATGAGCTCGCCGAAGACCCTCAGGGAGATGTAGAAGCTCACCGGTCGTGTAACCGCGCTAGGGCGCTTCATATCCAAGCTAGGGGAGCGAGCACTGCCCTTCTTCAAGCTTATGAAGAAGAAAGGCCCCTTCGAATGGACTGAAGAGGCTGACAAGGCGTTCCAAGAACTCAAGAGGAACCTTACCAGCCCACCCATGATGGTAGCCCCTCGCCCTCAGGAGCCCCTGGTGCTCTACCTTGCGGCCACGCCCTACTCCGCTAGCGCAGCTCTGATGGCGGTCAGGGAGGAGCGCAGGGCCAAGGCCGCATCGACTGACCAGGCTGAAGCAGAGCGAGGCCAGGAGGGCCTCGCGAGGACCGTGACCACAGCCACAGAGGGGCAGCCGCAGCAGGAGGGCGCACCCGGGGCAGGGGAGGCCCCTTCAAACGATCAAGAGCTAGGGGCTCCATTGCCTCAGGAGACGCCTCGACCCCTGAAGGACGCAAGCTGCGTCAGCACCCTCAACCTCGTCGAGCACCCCGTGTATTTCGTCAGCACAGTGCTACGGGACGTGAGGGTGCAGTACCCAATGCCTCAAAAGCTCCTCCTCACGCTATTGGTGGCCTGACGCAAGCTGCGACACTACTTCCAAGGCCACCCCATCAAGGTCGTCTCGGCGTACCCCTTGGAGAGGGTACTCAGGAGCCCCAACTCAGCTGGAAGGGTCACTGAATGGAACATCGAACTAAAAGCATTTCAGATCGAATTCAGTACGACCAGGGTCATCAAGGGAGCCGCACTTGCGGATTTCGTGGCAGAATGGGCAGAAGCACCGGGTCTCGAGGAAGGCTAAGACCGGTCACTTTCCCAGGAAGCGAAGCGCCGGACGGCTGGGTCATGTACTTCGATGGGGCGTTCTCCCGACATGGCGCCGGAGCTGGTGCGGTGCTCGTATCCCCCACTCAGGACAAACTCTATTATGTCGTGCAACTCTGCTTCCAGTACGGAGAGAAGGTCTCCAACAATATAGCAGAGTACGAAGGCCTGATAGCAGGCTTGAAAGCAGCAACCGCCTTAGGGGTAAAGCGCCTCACCATCGAGGGCAATTCACAGCTCCTCGTCGACTTCTCCAACAAGATATACGAGCCAAAGGACGAGCACATGGAAGCTTACCTCGCTGAAGTCCGCAGGATGGAGAAACAGTTCTGGGGGCTGGAGCTGCAGCATGTGCCTCGTGACACCAATCAGGAGGCTGACGACATTGCCAAGAGGGCGTCTAGGCGGCTCCCGCAGGAACCCGGTGTCTTTGAGGAGCGGCTCTTCAAGCCCTCAGCGGGCGTCGCTATCGCTCACAGCGCAACCAAGGGAGGAGCCTCCTCAGCCGCTTGCCTCGGGAGCTCTGGTCTGGGGCCCGGCCTCAGGGGCATGCCTGCTCCTGGCGTTGGAGCCTCAGGAGGGATGTTGGATCCCAGAGCGCAAGGACTACCTGATGCAAGGGATTCTGCCGGAGAACGAGGAGGAGGCGGAGCGTGTGGCACGGCAGGCCACGGCTTATTGCATCCAGGATGGTGAGCTCTACAGGAAGCGGCCAAATGACGTGTCGCTACGTTGCATTTATAGGGAGCAAGGAAAGGAACTGCTGGCGGGCATACATAGCGGACATTGCAGGCACAACTCGTCATCATGAATCCTCATTGGCAAGGCGTTTCGCAGCGGGTTCTACTGGCCCACAGCACTCAACGACGCCGTTGAGCTAGTGAAGGCTTGCGAGGCCTGCCAGTTTCACACTAAACAGATCCATCAGCCTGCGGGGGGTCTGCAGACCATACCCCTCTCATGGCCGTTCGCAGTTTGGGGGTCGGACATTCTGGGCCCGTTCCCTCGGGTGCCAGGGGGCTATCGCTACCTCTACGTCGTTGTGGACAAGTTCACCAAGTGGGCCGAGGTGGGAGCTGTCCGCACAATCCCGGCAGGCTCGGCAATCAAGTTCATCAAGGGCCTCGTGAGCCGGTTTGGGGTGCCTAACCGCATCATCACTGACAACGGTTCACAATTCACCAGTAATCTCTTCAAAACGTATTGTGCTAACCTTGGAACGCAGATATGCTACGCTTCGGAAGCACACCCCTGGAGCAATGGCCAGGCTGAACGAGCCAACACGGAGGTCCTGAGGGGCCTCAAGGCCAGGACCTTCAAGAAGAAGTTGGAGGCCTGTGGCAGGGGCTGGCACGACGAGCTCCAGTCCGTGCTGTGGTTAATCCGCACGACAGCGACCAAGTCGACTCACGAGACCCCGTTCTTCCTCATCTACGGAGTAGAGGCTGTTCTCCCTCATGAGGTCAAGTGTCGCTCTGCACGGGTCCTGGCATTTGACAAGGCTCAGCAGGACGCCATGCGGGGGGAGGATCTCATGCTGGGGGAGGAATGCCGTCGGGAAGCTGCACTGCGAGCGGCAAGGTATCAACAGGCACTACGACGATACCACAGCCGCAACATCCGCCTAGGACCCTTGAGGTAGGGGATCTCGCGCTCAGGCAGGTTCTCTCCGGGGAGGGGCTGCACAAGCTCTCTCCCATGTGTGAGGGCCCATTCAAGGTTGTTCATGTTTCCAGGCCTGGCTCCACGCGCTTGGAGACTCCGGAGGGAGTACCCATCCAGAACGCATGGAACATTCAACATCTCCAGAGGTTCTACCCCTGAGCGAGGCCTAGTGCCTGGGAAAGGCCCGGTGCCTGTGAAGAAGGCCAATGCCTGTGAAGCTATCACATTTTGGGAAAGGCCCGGTGCCTGTGAAGAAGGCCAATGCATGTGAAGCTATCGCGTTTTGGGAAAGTCCCGATGCCTGTGAAGCTATCGCGTTTTGGGAAAGGCCCGGTGCCTGTGAAGAAGGCAAACGCCTGTGAAGCTCGCCGCCCGTGACACTCTCACGTAATAATGAGTGGGGCTGTACACGCCCCGGAGTCTCTGGAGTGCCGCCCTCGGGGCTCGGGGCCTCCCGCCCACGCCCAGTGGCAGCACTTAGCTCCGCGCTGGTGAGAAGACGTCGAAGACTAGAATGGGTGCCGGACGCGGCTTTTTCATTTGCTTTCTGCAGTTGGCGTGTTTATTCCCATTTGAAGTCTTATTGGAGTTATTGGCATTCCTGGCTTGTGACTCTCTGTCTTTTTCATCCACTCGCCTCGTTTTCTCTCGCACAAGTCTCGCGAGGGATGTTTGCGGGCGCCCTCGCGAGCGTCTTCTGCCCCGATCATCTGGAGCTTTCCTGTCTGAGTCCTCTACGGGAGCACCCCTCCCAGTCCATGCCTCACGGGCATCGCGACACAAACGGAGGACCTAGGCTGATCGCCCCCGCTGCCGGGACCAAAGGTTACCCCACTAACTAATCCTTGCAGGGCATGAAGCGCACGGCGAGGCCTCAGCCTCGGGAGGCAAGGGCCGCGTCAAGCTCCACCAAGCTCAAAATGACTCCCGCACATGGACACACAGCACGGAAACATAGCACAGAAATGGCGAAAGCAACACGAAACTTGACAGCAATAGTTCTAACAAGCCCCCATGGGGCACTGTACTACCTTCTTCTTACGCAGGAAAGGAAGGAAACAAAATGGACACGACCTGTCCAACACCAACCTACAGCAAAAGCTCGAGCTGCTCCTGGGGCTCAGGTGGACGCCTCCTCTCGCTTCACCAGGGCGCGGTGGCGGGTGGACCCGCTGCCTTCACCCAGGCGGGCGCGACGGCGCAGGGGCTGGTCACGGCCACCGCTGGAGGAGCTGCTGCCTAAGGAAGAGTCGCCGAAGCTTTGCGAGCCCCGAGCACCGCCGCCAGCACGCCTGGCGCTGTCCTCATCCTGGTCGGTGCCGGGGCTGGGCAGGCGGTCGCGGTCACCATCTTTTGGGAAGCACCCAACGCGGCGACCATCTTCCCCAAACACCCTCACGTAGAGGGTGGCGTCGCCATTGAACTTGAAGTGCAGGGTGCACCGCTGACTCAGGCCGCGCGCGCGGGCAAACTTTTGCCAGCCGCTAGTCAGGGCCCCATTTCCGGAAGGGGAGACCTCCAGCGAAGCCCAGAAGGCCCTCCTTCAGCAACCATCCGCCTGGAGCCAGAAGCTGCACCGGGAGCTGGTCGGTAGTTCACCTACGAAGAAGCGGGGGAGCTGGAGCCAGGTGCTGGTCGAGTCCGCCGACGACACGACGAACTCCGACAGCACCTCCGCCGATCGAAAGCGCGGCCTGGGGGGCACAATCAGTCTCTC
This sequence comes from Triticum dicoccoides, assembly GCF_002162155.2. Taxonomy (NCBI): domain Eukaryota; kingdom Viridiplantae; phylum Streptophyta; class Magnoliopsida; order Poales; family Poaceae; genus Triticum; species Triticum dicoccoides. The sequence continues at coordinate 616,148,824 of NC_041392.1, forward strand.
GCCTTATCATGACAGTCAGTTTTAGCTTTCTCTACTAAGGTGCTTAGCCCAGCAGAACCGGGGCACAATCGCAGTAGTTCTCCTAGCGCTACCTTAGCCGATAGAGCAGAACGTAAGGTACCAAAACATAGGAGCCGGGCAAACCCAACATTTGACCAAAGACATGATTCGGAGCTGATGCATATAATGCTATAAGTTCGGGGTGCCGCACTTTGTGAAAGTGTTCAGACATCTCACACCAAATTGTGGGGTACTTAAGCCCCTGGTGTGTTGGTCGTACCAAAGTATACGGTTGCAAGGTGTCATTAATGAACACACACACACACACACACACACACACACACATATATATATATATATAACAAGAATGCAATAATAGTCGTAATGTTATGCGTTGTTTATTCAAAGAGGTGCGTTAAAGCAGAATGATACAGATAGTGCGATAAGCAAAAAGTAGGACTATGTCCCTTCCAACGGCAAGCTGAGGAATAGTATTAAAGCAAATATTTCACTCATTATTGTAATCCACCTGGGAGTTCCATGGTGTGACGTAGCTTTCTGCCTCTCTTGGTTGCTGCATCATGTATTCGGCAATCATGCTGCCGGACAAGGTTTCTAGAGATTAAAGTCCTGAAAGAGAAAAATAACAAGGCGGGAAGCCCCTAGTGCGGTTTAGGCCGCGTCTTGGAGCATGCCGTAGTTGTGCCCCCTCCCCACCTATGCCCATGGTATTTTTAATGCGTAATTATGTACGCGTGGCATGGATTTCGCCGTTTGGCTGGGACTGGGGTGGGGGCCGCATTGCTACCCGAGCTCAGACCGTGCCGGGCGGTCTAGTTGCCGATTACTCCGAGCCGCTTGAAGGTGTCCATGTCTTGAAACGCCGAACTGGTGGATTGCCTTGAGAGGCTTCTTTGCACTTCTACTACGAGGGCCGCAGTGTGCTCCTCCATTCGGAGAGAGCGCTTTGTGTTTCCATTAACTGTAATAACCCCATGAGGTCCTGGCATCTTGAGCTTGACGTATGCATAATGCGGTACCGCATTGAGTCTCGCGAATGCGGTTCGCCCGAGTAGTGCATGATAACCACTGCGGAACGGGACTATATCGAAGATTAATTTTCGCTTCGGAAGTTATCCGGGGATCCGAAGACCACTTCCAGTGTAATTGAGCCTGTGCAATGGGCCTCTACACCTGGAATGACACCTTTAAAGGTCGTTTTTGTGGGTTTGATCCTTGAGGGGTCTATACCCATTTTGCACACTGTGTCCTGATAAAGCAGGTTCAGGCTGCTGTCGCCATCCATAAGGACTCGAGTGAGGTGAAATCCGTCAATGATTGGGTCTAGGACCAGTACGGCGAATCCGCCATAACGGATACTAGTGGGGTGGTCCTTGCGATCGAAGGTGATCGGACAGGAGGACCATGGGTTGAACTTTGGGGCGACTGGCTCAAACGCATATACGTCCGTGAGCGCACGCTTCCGCTCCCTCTTGGGGATGTGGGTTGCGTATATCATGTTCACCGTCCGCACTTGTGGGGGGAACCTCTTATGTCCTCTGGTGTTCGGCTACTGGGGCTCTTCCTCGTCATCGCTATGTGGCCCCTTATCTTTGTCTTAGGCAATTAACTTGCCGGCCTGCTTGAACACACAACAATCCCTATTGGTGTGGTTGGCTGGCTTGTCGGGGGTGCCGTTGATACGTCTCCAATGTATCTATAATTATTGATTGCTCCATGCTATATTATCTACTGTTTTTGACTATATTGGGCTTTATTTTCCACTTCTATATTATTTTTGGGACTAACCTATTAACCGGAGACCCAGCCCAGAATTGCTGTTTTTTTGCCTATTTCAGTGTTTCGAAGAAACGGAATATCAAACGGAGTCCAAACGGAATAAACCTTTCTGGAATGTGATTTTCTTCCCGAATATGACCTAGGAGACTTGGACCCTACGCCAAGGAAGCTTCGAGGTGGGCACGAGGTAGGCAGCGCGCCCTATACCCCCAGGCACGCCTCCCACCCTCGTGGGCCCACCGAAGCTCCACCGACGTACTTCTTCCTCCTATATATACCTACGTACCCCCAAACGAACAGAGAGGGAGCCAAAAACCTAATTCCACTGCCCCAACTTTTTGTATCCACGAGATCCAGTCTTGGGGCCTGTTCCAGAGCTCCGCCGGAGAGGGCCGTCATCACGGAGGGCTTCTACATCACCACAGCCTCTCCGATGAAGTGTGAGTAGTTTACCTCAGACCTTCGGGTCCATAGTTATTAGCTAGATGGCTTCTTCTCTCTTTTTGGACCTCAATACAAAGTTCTCCCCCTCTCTGGTGGAGATCTATTCGATGTAATCTTCTTCTTTTTGCGGTGTGTTTGTTGAGACCGATGAATTGTGGGTTTATGATCAAGTCTATCTATGAATAATATTTGAATCTTCTCTGAATTATTTTGTGTATGATTGGTTATCTTTGCAAGTCTCTTCGAATTATCCGTTTGGTTTGGCCAACTAGATTGGTAGTTCTTGCCATGGGAGAAGTGCTTAGCTTTGGGTTCGATCTTGCGGTGTCCTTTCCCAGTGACAGAAGGGGCAGCAAGGCACGTATTGTATCGTTGCCATCGAGGATAACAAGATGGGGTTTATTTCATATTGCATGAATTTATCTCTCTACATCATGTCATCTTGCTTAAAGCATTACTCTTTTTTTAACTTAATACTCTAGATGCATGCTAGATAGCGGTCGATGAGTGGAGTAATAGTAGTAGATGCAGAATCGTTTCGGTCTACTTGTCACGGACGTGATGCCTATATACATGATCATGCCTAGATATTCTCATAACTATGCTCAATTCTGTCAATTGCTCAATAGTAATTTGTTCACCCACCATAGAATACTTATGCTCTTGAGAGAAGCCACTAGTGAAACCTATGGCCCCCGGGTCTATTCTCATCATATTAATCTCCATCACTTTAATCTTGCTTTGCTTTTTACTTTGCCTTTTACTTTTCACTTTGCATCTCTATACCAAAAATACCAAAAATATTATATCTATCAGATCTCACTCTCGTAAGTGATCGTGAAGGGATTGACAACCCCTAATCGCGTTGGTTGTGAGTAGCTATCGTTTTGTGCAAGTACGAGGGACTTGAGCGTGGCCTCCTACTGGATTGATACCTTGGTTCTCAAAAACTGAGGGAAATACTTACGCTACCCTGTTGCATCATCCTTTCCTCTTCGGGGAAATCCAATGCAAGCTCAAGAGGTAGCAAAAAGAATTTCTGGCGCCGTTACCTTGGAGTCTATGCAAAAAGTCAACATACCAAGTACCCATCACAATCCCTATCTCTTGCATTACATTAGTTTCCATTTGCCTCTCGTTTTCCTCTCCCCCACTTCACCCTTGCCGTTTTGTTCGCCCTCTCTTTCCCAATCTCCTTCTCCTTCCCTTTTTCCCGTTTGCCTTTTTCTCGCTTGCCTTTTGTTTGCTCGTGTGTTGGATTGCTTGCTTGTCGTTATGTCTGAAATTGGGGAAGTTATCGCTGATATGGGCGATAACAATATCATGGAAAATTTTGATGCTCCTGCTGAAGAACCCCCTACCTACCATACAAAAAGATTTTGAATCGGTAGTGGTAATATTATTGGAAAAGGAGTTATTCAAGATTTCTTTACTAGCACCGGTGCTTTGCCCTCTATGGGAGGTTCTATTCTCCATAGAACTAGTAGTCTTGCGGACACTATTGCCATGCTTATCGTTGAACTTGAAAGGCAATTTATGCATATGCACCCATCTATACAAAGACTTTTCCTAGAATTTTCTAATATCGAGCATTCTTCTGTTAAGTGTACCGCTACTATCTTTTTGGCTCATGAATTCAGATTCATAATAAAATAAGCCAAAGAAATCTTTGCCCACTAAGTGGTGGACGCTGGTTGTCCTCCCATAGAATCTATCCTCTTTGATCATGAAGAAATTATGCGCTTTCAATCTCTTGACTATGTTGCTTTTAATGAAAACCTTAGAAAAAAGGTGCCAATCAATATTTTAATTGATAGAATCTCTGAACTTAATTATGATTTGGCTATTCTAAATAATGAGCTAGGATGCTCTCTTGAGTTTAGGCTCACAAGGTTCTGTCAAAAGAATGCTTATAATGATGAATTGGTTGTACAATACGAAGGGCCGAAAGAGGAACCTATACCTCCTAAAATTAATCTTGGGGACTTCTGTCTTGTTAAATTTAGCCCTTTTGATTACTTTTGCTTTCCTCAAAGAAAACTTGCTACCGAACATAGAGAATATGAAATGAGTTTCACCGATATATCTTATTACTACGGCACAACCTAGATCTATCCTCGCTTTTATGCCTAGCTAGGGGCGTTAAACGATAGCGCTTGTTGGGAGGCAACCCAATTTTATTTTTATTCCTTGCTTTTTGCTCCTGTTTAGTAATAAATATATTATTTAGCCTCTGTTTTGGTTGTGTTTTCTGTGTTTAATTAGTGTTTTTGCCAAGTAGAACCGTTGGGAAGACTTGGGGAAAGTCTTGTTGAACTTGCTGTAAAAGCAGAAACTTTAGCGCTCACGAGAACTGCTGTCATTTTTATTTCGAGAGTGCTATTTAGTTAATTATTTTGCAGATGATTAATATATAAATTCCTCACGTCCAGCAATTTATTTTAGAATTTTTTGGGTTCCAGATCTTGCATTAGCTACAGATTACTACAGACTGTTCTATTTTCGACAGATTCTGTTTTTCGTGTGTTGTTTGCTTATTTTGATGAATCTATGGCTAGTAAAATAGTTTATAATCCATAGAGAAGTTGGAATACAGTAGGTTTAATACCAATATAAATAAATAATGAGTTCATTACAGTACCTTGAAGTGGTCTTTTGTTTTCTTTCCCTAACGGAGCTCACGAGATTTCTATTGAGTTTTGTGTTGTGAAGTTTTCAAGTTTTGGGTGAATTCTTTTGATGGATTATGGAACAAGGAGTGGCAAGAGCCTAAGATTGGGGATGCCCATGGCACCCCCAAGATAATCCAAGGACACCAAAAAGTCAAAGCTTGGGGATGCCCCAGAAGGCATCCCCTCTTTCGTCCACTTCCATCGGTAATTTACTTGGAGCTATATTTTTATTCACCAACATGATATGTGTTTTGCTTGGAGCGTCTTGTATTATTTGTGTCTTTGTGTTTTAGTGTGCCACAATCATCCTTGCTGTACACACATTTTGAGAGATCCATACATGAATTAAAATTTGATAGAATACTCTATGTGCTTCACTTATATCTTTTGAGCTATGTAGTTTTGCTCTATATGCTTCACTTATATCTTTTAAGCTATGTAGTTTTGCTCTATGTACTTCACTTATATCTTTTGAGCTATGTAGTTTTGCTCTATGTTCTTCACTTATATCTTTTGAGCGTTATAATTTTTCTCTATGTGCTTCACTTATATCTTTTGAGCGTTATAATTTTGCTCTATGTCCTTCACTTATATCTTTTGATCGTTATAATTTTGCTCTATGTGCTTCACTTAGATCTTTTAAGAGCACTGTGGTGGATTTGTCTTAAAGAAACTATTGATCTCTCATGCTTCACTTAAATTATTTTGAGAGTCTCTTAATAGCATGGTATTTTGCTTAATAATAATATGCTTGGTATTCAAGATTTGTGAAACTTTCTTTTGAGTGCATTGAATACTAAGAAAAGATTGAAGCATGATAATTGTTTTGAGATATGGAGGTGATAATATTAGAGTCATGCTAGTTGAGTAGTTGTGAATTTAAAGAATACTTGTGTTAAAGTTTGTGATTCCCGTAGCATGCACGTATGGTGAACCGTTATGGGATGAAGTCGGAGCATGATTTATTTATTGATTGTCTTCCTTATGAGTGGAGGTCGGGGACGAGCGATGGTCTTTTCCTACCAATCTATCCCCCTAGGAGCATGCGTGTAATACTTTGCTTTGATAACTTCTAGATTTTTGCAATAAGTATATGAGTTCTTTATGACTAATGTTGAGTCCATGGATTATATGCACTTTTTCCCATCCTTCCACCATTGCTAGCCTCTCTAATACCGCACACTTTTCGCCAGTATCATACACCTACCGTATACCTTCCTCAAAACAGCCACCATACCTACCTATCATGGCATTTCCATAGCCATTCCAAGATATATTGCCATGCAACTTTGCACCGTTCCGTTTATTATGGCACGCTCCATCATTGTCATATTGCTAGCATGATCATGTAGTTGACATCGTATTTGTGGCAAAGCCACCATTCATAATTCTTTCATACATGTCACTCTTGATTCATTGCATATCCCGTTACACCGCCGGAGGCATTCACATAGAGTCATATTTTGTTCCAAGTATCGAGTTGTTGAGTTGTAAGAAAAATAAAAGTGTGATGATCATCATTTTTAGAGCATTGTCCCAAGTGAGGAAATAATGATGGAGACTATGATTCCCCCATAAGTCGGGATGAGACTCCGGACGAAAAATTAAAAAAGAGAGAAAAAAGAAAAAAAAGAGGCCATAAAAAAGAGAAAAGGCCCAAATAAAAAAAATGAGAGAAAAAGAGAGAGGGGACAATGTTACTATCCTTTTACCACACTTGTGCTTCAAAGTAGCACCATGATCTTCATGATAGAGAGTCTCTCGTTATGTCACTTTCATATGCTAGTGGGAATTTTACATTATAGAACTTGGCTTGTATATTCCAATGACGGGCTTCCTCAAAATGCCCTAGGTCTTCGTGAGCAAGCAAGTTGGATGCACACCCACTTAGTTTCTTTTGATGAGCTTTCATATACTTATAGCTCTAGTGCATCCGTTGCATGCCAATCCCTACTCACTCACATTGATAACTATTGATGGGCATCTCCATAGCCCGTTGATACACCTAGTTGATGTGAGACTATCTTCCCCTCTTTTTGACTTCTCCACAACCACCATTCTATTCCACATATAGTGCTATATCCATGGCTCACGCTCATGTATTGCGTGAAGATTCAAAAGGTTTTGAAAAAGTTAGAGTATGAAACAATTGCTTGGCTTGTCATCGGGGTTGTGCCTGATTTAAATACTTTGTGTGGTGAAGATAGAGCATAGCCAGACTATATGATTTTGTAGGGATAACTTTCTTTGGCCATGTTATTTTGAGAAGACATAATTGCTTTGTTAGTATGCTTGAAGTATTATTATTTTTATGTCAATATAAACTTTTGTCTTGAATCTTTCTAATCTGAATATTCATATCACAATTAAGAAGATTTGCATTGAAATTATTGCAAGTAGCACTCCGCATAAAAAATATTTATCATTTACCTACTCGAGGACGAGCAGGAATTAAGCTTGGGGATGGCTGATACGTCTCCAACGTATCTATAATTTTTGATTGCTCCATGCTATATTATCTACTGTTTTGGACTATATTGGGCTTTATTTTCCACTTTTATATTATTTTTGGGACTAACCTATTAACCGGAGGCCCAGCCCAGAATTGCTGTTTTTTTGCCCATTTCAGTGTTCCGAAGAGACGGAATATCAAACGGAGTCCAAACGGAATAAACCTTTCTTGAACGTGATTTTCTTCCTGAATATGACCCAGGAGACTTGGACCCTATGCCAAGGAAGCTTCGAGGTGGGCACAAGGTAGGGGGGGGGGGCGCCCTATACCCCCAGGCGTGGCCCCACCCTCGTGGGCCCACCGAAGCTCCACCGACGTATTTCTTCCTCCTATATGTACCTACGTACCCCCAAACGAACAGAGATGGAGCCAAAAACCTAATTCCACCGCCGCAACTTTCTTTATGCACGAGATCCCATCTTGGGGCCTGTTCTAGAGCTCCGCCGAAGAGGGCCGTCATCACGGAGGGCTTCTACATCACCATAGCCTCTCCAATGAAGTGTGAGTAGTTTACCTCAGACCTTCGGGTCCATAGTTATTAGCTAGACGACTTCTTCTATCTTTTTGGATCTTAATACAAAGTTCTCCCCCTCTCTCGTGGAGATCTATTCGATGTAATCTTCTTCTTTTTATAGTGTGTTTGTTGAGACCGATGAATTGTGGGTTTATGATCAAGTCTATCTATGAATAATATTTGAATCTTCTCTGAATTCTTTTATGTATGATTGGTTATCTTTGCAAGTCTCTTCGAATTATCCGTTTGGTTTGGCCAACTAGATTGGTAGTTCTTGCCATGGGAGAAGTGCTTAGCTTTGGGTTCGATCTTGCGGTGTCCTTTCCCAGTGATAGAAGGGGCAGAAAGGCACGTATTGTATCATTGCCATCGAGGATAACAAGATGGGGTTTATTTCATATTGTATGAATTTATCTCTCTACATCATGTCATCTTGCTTAAAGTGTTACTTTGTTTTTAACTTAATACTCTAGATGCATGCTGGATAGCGGTCGATGAGTGGAGTAATAGTAGTATATGCAGAATCATTTCGGTCTACTTGTCACGGACGTGATGCCTATATACCTGATCATGCCTAGATATTCTCATAACTATGCTCAATTATGTCAATTGCTCAACAGTAATTTGTTCACCCACCGTAGAATACTTATGCTCTTGAGAAAATCCACTAGTGAAACCTATGGCCCCCGGATCTATTCTCATCATATCAATCTCCATCACTTTAATCTTGCTTTGCTTTTTTACTTTGCCTTTTACTTTTCACTTTGCATCTCTATACCAAAAATACCAAAAATGTTATATCTATCGGATCTCACTCTCGTAAGTGACCGTGAAGGGATTGACAACCCCTAATCGCATTGGTTGCGAGTAGCTATCATTTTGTGTAGGTACGAGGGACTTGAGTGTGGCCTCCTACTGGATTGATACCTTGGTTCTCAAAAACTAAGGGAAATACTTACGCTACACTACTGCATCATCCTTTCCTCTTCGGCGAAATCCAACACAAGCTCAAGAGGTAGCAGCCGTGTATTTGACACGAGCGATCGAGTATACGGTCTGAACTAGACGGGCCCGGAGTGCTTCTTTTGAATAGCTTTTTCCGCTAATCGGGTTTAGAGCCTTTGAATCCGGCATTGACTGCCGTATCTTTAGTATTATCGCTGTTTGTTGCGACGTGACCTTCTATCTCCGTCCTTGGTATCTGTCATGGAATTGTCACGGCAGATGTCCTTAGTGTCAGGACTTAGTCGCGAGGCCAACGCATCTATGTGGTAGCTTGATAGGGATTGAGCGGGACAAGAGACGCGATGTTTTTACCTAGGTTCGGCCCCTCACGGTGGAGGTAAAAGCCTACATCCTGCTTCATTGATATTGATGATGATGACCATGGTTACAAGATTGCTCTATCTCGAGAGCTGTTGTCTAAACCTAACTTGTCCAACTCGTGGAACTTGTGAATCTTGTCCCTCTTGGGGTGCCCTGCCCCTCCTTATATATGTTGAAGGGGCGGTTTACATGACTAGTCCTATTAGGACTAGGATTACTCTATTACAAGTGGAATCCTAGTCTTGCCTCCTTTGTAAGGGAATATTCCTTGTGCTTTTCTCATAAACAAGCCCACCATTAAACGTGAACCGGCCTTCTGGGCCATGGGCCTCGTCATCCATCTGACCCGCCCGCCGGGTTACTAATGAACCGCCAAGACCGAGCGGGTAGCCCGTGAACCGCCAAGCTCCGGGCGGGTTACCAGTGAGTCATCCAGTCCGGCCGGTTTATACTTCCGGCCGGTTTACGCCACGGGTAGGGATGGCAATGGGTACCCATTACCCACGTACCCTGCGGGTAAAAATCCTATTAGAGTAAGGGTATGGGACAAAAAATTATCCATGGGCATATGAATAGGGAAATGTTAAACCCATCGGGTAGAGTGGGTACGGGTATGAGATCATGTAACCCATACCCACATACCCATGTACCCATATAAAATCTATATGAACTCAAAATTATCTCTACACTTTATCATGAATTTGTGAACTCAAAATATATGACTATGTGATGATGTATTGATGTGTTGTTGTTTACGAGAAAGTGATGTTGTTTATTAAAAATGATGTTGTTTAGGATGTGTTGTTGTTTAAAAGTGTGTTGTTCTTGTTATAATTTATTGTTGTTTATAGATTATAATTATATGTTGTTTTTATGACTATGAGTAGTTCAAGCTGATGCTTTGCAAATATGGGTAATTTTACCCATGGGTACCCATGTACCCTGTTGGGTAACGGGTATGGGAAAAAATTGTACCCATTGATGGGTATGGGTAAGGGTGATGGGTAAGCTCAGAGGGGATGGGTAAGGGTATGGGGTGGCTCCACCCGTTTCCAAACCCTGCGGGTGCCATCCCTAGCCACGGGGTATATCCCCGACATTAGCCCCCAGTTTAATTTGGATTTATCCATGTTAAATTGATCTGCAACATAAACTCAAGCGCAAATTTGACAGGTTATGCTCCGGGTTAAAAAATTTTATAAACCGGTACCTGATCATCCTTAAGTCCTTGTCTTCTGGGAAATCCAGGTCAACAGACCAGCTTCATAGTCAATTTGCCGACATTGGTTTGTCACCGAGAAATATTGTGAATTATAACTCCTTTGACTCAGCTCCCAAAGCGCCGGTTTAAGAAATATGGGTCTTGAAATACTTATCTGATATTCAGACAGTTTGAAGATGTAAAACTTGCCGGTTTAACATTACCAAAATGGCCAGGTTATAAAAACTGATGATCCCGGATTATGACCGTTGATAGACACCGGGTTATGATTGTTGCCAGCGCCGGTTCACAACGCCGGTTCATGATTATTGATGACACCGAGTTGCAGCCACAGGGTCATAATGATTGGTGACGCCGGGTCAATCTGGTTTGCTCAAGTAGAGAATTTGAAAATATTTCTTCGATAATAATATAATACCTGTAGCCCCCAAATCTTGAGCAGAACAAAGTGATGGCTTAAGACTTGCTTCAATATAAATGTTACCAATTTTTAAGAAATCCATGTTGTTCATCCCAGTCACTAGTCAGATTTGAGTATTCCACATATGTAGCCCCCAAGTGCCCGGTGGTCATGCTTGCAGCAACATGGGACTTGTAATTGCTTGATGCTCATAAAAACTTCAACTAGTGTAGCCCCCAAGGGTCGAGTCATTATGCAATAATGAGCAGGGACTTTGTAAATATAATCTTGTAAACTTTGAACAGCAACGTGTAGCCCCCAAGGGCCGACTCAATAAGATAATATTGAGCTGGGATTTCGATATATTCTTCAATGAAAATAACATCATATGATGTAACCCCCATCATGGGGCTTGAATTCACGTCCACAAGGTTAAGAGCCTTGTGCTTTACTAACTAAGAAGTGGACCCTTCAATGTAATGGATAAAAAGCTTTGTACCTTAAATTGTTGATAGAGGCAATTGGTAGCCCCCAAGGGCCGGCTCATTACAATGTGATGAGTCGGGTCTTCAATAAGGTGAGCCAAAAATGACTTTGCATTAGCCCCCAAGTGTCATGGTGCATTCTTGCAGCGACATGAGACTTGCATATTTGATATAATCTTCAGTTGAATAATTTAGCCCCCAAGTGCCGAGTCGTGAGCCTGCAGTGACTCGGGACTATTCCTTCAATTGTAAAATAAACCATATCCATTGACAATATAATAGCCATTGCGCTAAAGCGACTTTGAAAACCTCAATAATACCTGTTATTAATAACCATAATAAAATCCAGCCATGTTGGCTATTCAAGATAACATAATCCGGTATGAAAACCTTATTCATTCAACATCATAATGGAAATTCAGGCAAGTTTGGCTATTTGAAGAATATAACCCAATGATTTTTGAGCGCATGATTCCAATGGCGCAATCCAAATATATACTAGCGACTTATAGTCGAAAGCCAGGCCGTTTTAACAAACACCGGATAATTTATCGTCATACTTTATTCAACCTGTTTATGCATACAACAAGTTTAAAGTGTCCTGGCGGTTTACCGCCGGACGGGTCATAATGCCTGACATATAACCTGGGTTTATAGCCGAGGCTGCACTTAAGAATAATCAAATATGAACTACATCATACCTGTGACATTGAATCACATTGTTTGTTTTACCAACTTTTGTAGTAAGAGTGATAACCCCAATCTTGAGTAATGATAACTCCTTTCATATTGTGCAGGTTTATGATAAAACCGTACCGGGTTGTCATAAACACCGGTTTAACCATATATAATACTGGCGACTCGTAGTCAAACCAGACCGAGCTGATAGTCTTCGGATTATAATTTGATCGTGTATTGACAACTTGTAGTTGAAAGCCGAGCCGGGTTGATAAACACCGGTTTACTCCATAATAGGATGGTAACAGAAAATCAAACCGGGCAGATAGTCTCCGGATTAAGACTTGACTGTGTTCCGTCAATTTGACAGTTTGAACCGGCTTAAAACTTTGTCGGTTTTAAAAAAACGCAATAAAAAGAAAGAAATATCTTTCAAAGAAAAATGTGAAGCAAAGGCAATGACAAAATTGTTTGCAAAAAGAGGCTTATTTGAGCTGATCAGATGGCGTTACCATGGTCGGACACGACCAAGCTCCCGATAGGTCTAGCTATGGTTCAAGTCAGCCAGGTCCCCAAATGCAACCGTGGCATTTATGCCGATCAAGTGGCATGGCAATGGTTCGGGTTCGACCAAGCCCCCAAGTGATTCTGTGGCCTTAGGCCGATCAAGAGGCATGACTGGTTCAGACGTGACCAAGTCCCCAAGTGATCTGGTAGCTCTCGCCTATCAAGAGGTATTGCATTGGTTCGGACACGACCAAGCCCCCAAGTGATATAACATGATGCTTTTGAAAAGCTAACTCAAGGGGTAAATCGGAGGCCGCTTTAGAACAACTCCGTGTAACCACACATGATGTAAAAGAATAGAGACCCCGCTTTATGAAGCAGAAGCCCCCATGTGATCAATAATATGTCAGGCCAGTAAGGCGGGATACCCATGTTTGAACCGCGCATCATGGCAGTAGGTTCTCTTCGGAAACTTTAAACTTTTTCCAAGAGACAAGTTCTTCTTGAACCGGGATTTTGAACCGGATATTGAGAGCGTCAAAGCTTTGTAGGAAACATCTTTCCCTTGAACCGGATTTTAAATCGGAATCTTCATTTTTAGCCAGAAATTTTCTGACGGCCTTTAAACTCGAACTTGCAAGAAGTTAATTCCTTTTTGAACCGGAAATTCTTAAACCGGATTTGAGAGCTTCAGAGCTTTGTCGAAGAACAAATTTCCCTTGTACCGGATTGTAAACCGGAATCCTTTTCTGATGACCCGAAACTTCTTCATTGAGCCGGGATTTTGTAACTGTCATATACTTTCTAATCCGGAAATCTTCTGACAGCACGATGTGAATCCGGGACCAGGTTATCTTTCCCTCCAATGTATTGGGGTTCTTGACTTCACTGAAAACCGTCAACGTTTGCTAAGTCATATCATTGTAGCCCCCAAGTCTCAAGGTGACTCGAGGAGTTGGCTTGAGATTCTCCATATTTGACCCTGCTATAAACCGGCATAACTTGTATATCATTGGCGTTGATAGCACGATGTGAATCCATAGAAGGTTGAGGTGACTGCGGCGGGTTGTAAATGATCCCATATGAGCCGTATCCGCAACTCGGCCAATGGTTCCTTCCAACTGGTGATTTGAAGTTAACCAAACTGTAGTGGCGGCAATTTGTGCGCCTGCCCATTGAACCACCCAGTGCAGACGGCGGTTGATAGTATATGATGATTTGCCTCCGTTTTGTTGAAAGAAAAAACTGATCTCTGTGATTTGACCGATCTGTCTTCAGATCGCCCGATGGGAGCGGTGGTTTGACTTTTCGTTGACTGCCTTCACATATGGAAGCAATTGCCATCGCCATCGTCGAGATTTCTTTTTCCATCAACTTACAACTTGACGGATCGCCAAAAGCTGCCACAACCAGAAATTTTGTCTCGGACTCAGCGGATCTCCATGGCGCTCGTAGCGACCGCTTAGCCCGCAACCCTAAAATCTTCCGAATTTTAATTTCGTATGTGCTGTTCCAACTGCTGGTCGACAACGTATATCCTTCTGAAACCGACTTTCTTCATCCGGAAAATCATGAACTTCTCGATCCTTGAGAAAAGATGCCTTCAAGAATTCATCACCACCGTGCGTGAGCCCCACGGTGGGCGCCAACTGTCGTGGAATTGTCACGGCAGGTGTCCTTAGTGTCAGGACTTAGTCGCGAGGTCAACTCATCTATGTGGTAGCTTGAGAGGGGTTGAGCGGGACGAGAGACACGATGTTTTTACCCAGGTTCGGCCCCTCACGGTGGAGGTAAAAGCCTACATCCTGCTTCATTGATATTGATGATGATGACCATGGTTACAAGATTGCTCTATCTCAAGAGCTGTTGTCTAAACCTAACTTGTCCAACTCGTGGAACTTGTGAATCTTGTCCCTCTTGGGGTGCCCTGCCCCTCCTTATATATGTTGAAGGGGCGGTTTACATGACTAGTCCTATTAGGACTAGGATTACTCTATTACAAGTGGAGTCCTAGTCTTGCCTCCTTTGTAAGGGTATATTCCTTGTGCTTTTCTCATAAACCGGCCCACCATTAAACGTGAACCGGCCTTCTGGGCCATGGGCCTCGTCATCCATCTGACCCACCCGTCGGGTTACTAATGAACCGCCAAGCTCCGGGCGGGTTACCAGTGAGTCATCCAGTCCGGCCGGTTTATACTTCCGGCCAGTTTACGCCACGGGGTATATCCCCGACAGTATCCGAAGTACCATGGTTCTTTGACATGTTGTTACTGCGAGCCAGCCAGCTGTCTTCTCCCGCACAAAAGCGGGTCATGAGTGTCGTGAGGGCTGCCATAGATTTTGGCTTTTCCTGACCAAGGTGCCAGGCTAGCCACCCATCGCGAATGTTGTGTTTGAAAGCTTCTAAGGCCTCTGCATCCGGACAATCGACGATTTGATTTTTCTTTGTTAGGAACCGAGTCCAGAATTGCCTGGCCGATTCTTCTGGCTACTGAATTATGTGGCTCAAGTCATTGGCGTCTCGTGGTCGCACATAAGTGCCCTGAAAGTTGTCGAGGAATGCGGCTTCCAGATCTTCCCAACAGCTAATGGACTCTGCTGGCAGGCTGTTAAGCCAATGTCGCGCTGGTCCTTTGAGCTTTAGTGGGAGGTATTTGATGGCGTGTAAGTCATCACCGCGGGCCATGTGGATTTGGAGGAGGAAATCCTCGATCCATACCGCAGGATCTGTTGTGCCGTCATATGATTCAATACTTAAAGGTTTGAAACCTTCTGGGATTTGATGATCCATTACTTTGTCTGTGAAGCATAAGGGGTATGCGGCGCCTCTGTATTGGGCTATATCGCGACGCAGCTCGAATGGGTCTTGCCTGCTGTGTTTGGCCCGGCCGGATTTACTTTTACTGTATCCGGCGTGACGTTTGTCGTCTCGCATAGTGGCGCGCCCTCGTGATCCGTAGATCGATCTTGCATGTTTTGCTTTGTCCTCCAATAAGTCTCGCAGGTCTGGTGTGTTTCCCCATGCTTTTTTATTTGAATGGCGTCGGGGTGCGGGCTGAGTTTTTGGCTGGAATGCCTCTCTATCACGGCCACGAGGTGGTCGGTCAGCCGCGTCATACACTTCTTACTCCAGTCGAGGTAGCAACCTGCATTTTGGGTAACTCTTGGAGGGGCGCTCGAGTTTATATTCCTCGGCCGCGAGGACTTCAGTCCATCTGTCAGCTAGCAGATCTTGATCAGCTTGAAGCTGCTGCTGCTTTTTCTTAAGGCTATTTGCCGTGGCCATAAGCCGGAGCTTGAAGCCCTCTTGTTCGACGGGATCCTCTGGCACGGCGAATTCGTCATTGCCGAGGCTTGCCATGTCTTCGTAGGGGGGCATGTAATTATCAACCTCCGCTTCTCCATCTGCCGCTCTCTTAGGAGGGCTGGCTCTTCCATCCTCCTGCTCTAACTCTTGCTAGAGGGGGTTATTGTTGTCTTCGGCACTATCCGGAGTGTTATTACCTCCTGTGCCGGTATCACCACTTTTGCTTTGGCGGGACTTAGAGCAGCGCCGCTGACGTCGGCGTTTGGGTTGCTTCTTGGAGGGGTCATCCTCTGCTTTCTCGTCGCCATTGCCTTCTTTGGGTGTATCCACCATGTATATATTGTATGCCGAGGTGGCTGTCCAGTGCCCTATGGGCAGTGGTTCCTCTTCGTCTCCCGCATCGTCGTCCATACCGTCGATGTCTTCGGAGTCGCAGTCGAGCATGTCGGTTAAGTCATCGACAGTGGCTAATAAGTGGGTGGTGGGTGGGCCGCGAATTTCTTCGTCGTCCGCATCCCAGTCCTGCCAGACATAGTTTGGCCAGGATCCTTCTAACAAGGAGAGAGACCTTAATGAGTTCAGTATGTCAGTGAAGGGCGAGTGCTTAAAGATATCCGTGGAGGTAAACTCCATGATCGGCGCCCAATTAGATTCGATAGGAACAGGCGCAGGCGGTTCGGAGACCGTGGCCGGAGAAAGATCTGGAAGTTTAACAATATGGGTCTCGTGCAAGGTAAGGTCGATGTTTGGCTCGATCGCCATTGAGGGTAAGGCCTCTATGGCGGGGTCCATCCGCCCATCCATGGACGGCACAACTGTCTCCGAATTGAGGGTCGGAGCGGCTGCCGGTGCGATCTCCTAAACACTGTCTGATGGTAGAGCTAAATCGTACTCATCGTCACCGCGTGACGCACAAGGCAGAGGATCGAATCCATCAAAGATCAAGTCTCCGCGGATGTCGGCCATGTAGTTTAAGCTTCCAAACCTGACCTGGTGGCCAGGGGCGTAGCTTTCAATCTGCTCCAGATGGCCAAGCGAATTGGCCCGCAGTGCAAAGCCGCCGAACACAAAGATCTGTCCGGGGAGGAAAGTCTCACCCTGGACTGCATCGCTATCGATGATAGTTGGAGCCATCAAGCCTAATGGCGATGACACAGAGGAACTCTCAATGAAAGCACCAATGTCGGTGTCAAAACCGGTGGATCTCGGGTAGGGGGTCCCGAACTGTGCTTCTAAGGCGGATGGTAACAGGAGGCAGGGAACACAATCTTTTACCCAGGTTCGGGCCCTCTTGATGGAGGTAAAACCCTACGTCCTGCTTGATAAATATTGATGATATGGGTAGTACAAGAGTAGATCTACCACAAGATCAGAGAGGCTAAACCCTAGAAGTTAGCCTATGGTATGATTGTATGTTGTGGTTGTTGTGTCCTACGGACTAAAACCCTCCGGTTTATATAGACACCGGAGAGGGCTAGGGTTACACAAGGTCGGTTACAAAGGAGGAGATATCCATATCCGTACTGCCTAGCTTGCCTTCCACGCCAAGTAGAGTCCCATCCGGACACGAGACAAAGTCTTCAATCTTGTATCTTCATAGTCCAATAGTCCGGCCAAAGGATATAGTCCGGCTGTCCGGAGACCCCCTAATCCAGGATTCCCTCAAAGACCCTTCAAGGTTTACCAATTCAGGTCAGATAGACAAGTGATCGACTATTCATGCACTCTAAAAAGAACCTAAGTAAATTTCGTGCATTGAAGGTTTAAATGTTCCATATCTTTCCCACCCATATATGTTCCATACATGCAAGCTAGATTGTAGGTTAGGTATAAAAATAAGTGGAATACAAGTAGCATTGATGTATATGTTCTTTACTCCACATTTAGTGTCAAAACTATATAGTACCCATATAAATTTCTTGTGTGCATACAAAATATCTTATTTGAGTCAATCTAGTAGAATCCTCAATTCCACAACTCGATCTTACGACTTGATTCTATCTGAGGAAAGTTGATCCGACTCTGAATCCCGACTCTGACTACCTTGATACTACTCCATCCATCACTGTTTATAGAGTGTGCTTCAACAATCTCTGGGACCAAGGCGACTAGTGATCAGCCTGAAAAATAGCATTGGTAGTTATAGCACGGCGTCTATTACTAGAGGAAATAATGCGTACACACATGCATGCACTTACTCCACTCCGCGTACACACCTAGTACATCGAGAGAAAATTATGGACTTGATTGCGGTTACCACGCCCTAATTAATTGAGCATTAAACCAAACGCGTATAAAGCCTCTCTGGTGGTGGAAATGCATGGAGAGAAATGCATGAGAATGAAGTGCGCCCTGTAAACTGTGACGGAGGGAGGAGTAGTATGAAGGTGCAAAACCAAGTACGCGTATGGCCAGTCGGTCAACACACTTCCTCTTAGCATATCACTGACATGTGGGACTGGAGTGTGAGCAAACCGATCTCAATTGATGGTAAAATGGCCAACCCGCCATTCCTTGAGAGAGACGAGGAGCGAGAACACACAGATGGGCTCGCACTGAGGCCAAGATATATTCGAGCATGGTTGATCGATATCATCGTTACATGTTCGATGTTTTTTGTTACTACTATTGAGCTGCCATTTTCCGCAATTCTCCCGAACAAATGTGTACTTTATCAGAGATTAAAATAAAATAAGAGTACAGACGCTCCACCATGCGGTTCTAGTGGTAGTACTACTTGTACAGTCATACTACTAAACCTTGTGCTTGGCTCTTCACCTCTTCGTGAAGTCGAACAATGATGGCACTACAGTGTATGCCTCTGGCAATCTGACACCGAATGAACTGTTGCATGTCCACCACCCGGGCGAGGGTAGGTTGCATTAGTCAAAAGCTTCTCCTCATCCTGCGAGCCACCAGGCTTGAGGTAGACGGAGTGGGCGTAAGCGAGCTTAACCTTGTCCTACAAGCTTCTCCTCATTCTGCGAGTTGACGGGACACACCAAAAAGTAGTGCTAGTCCATACTCCCTCCTTTCCGATTAATATGGCTTAATGTTTTTTGTGGGTAAATGAGAGAGCTTTATTCATATATAGGCATTCTTAGGACGATCAGCCAAGAGACTGGTCACTAGGAAGTGAGGTACCCCGCAAAAAAAAGAAGGAAGCGAGGTATTTCGTCAAGCTAGCTCTCGGTCACATTCAAAGTGCAGCAAGCACGGTTCCCACAAAGATGCACCGCAAGGTTTGCTGACCTGTTTACATGCTGAATAACAAAAAATGAGAAAATATGACCGAGCGCTCCTATTTGAAACAGGATATGAGCCAGAATTAAGCGAGAATTGTGGCGAGTGTTCCATGCAATCAACTTCCATTATCACATGCGAGAACCCTCAAAGAGAACCAAATGTGTTGAAGATTGCTTTATCACATTTTAAAATAAAATAAGAGTGTAGACACTCCTCCATCCGGTTCCTAGTAGTAGTACATACCTCTATAGTAGTAGTACTAGTACTAGTGAACTTCGCGCTTGGTTGTTCGCCTCTTCGGGAAGTCGAACAATAATGGTACTAGTACAGTGTATGCTTCTAGCAATCTGACACCGAATTAACTGTTGCACGTCCATCGCCTGAGCGAGGGAGATCTTGCATTAGTCAAAAGTTTCTCCTTGTCCTGCGAGCCACCGCGCGCAAGCTTCTCCCATCCTGCAAGCTTCTCTTTGTTCGGCAAGTTGACGGGACGCAACAAAGTAATGCTAGTCCATATTGCCTCTTTCTGGTTAATATGGCTTAATTTCAAACAAGATAAATACAATGTCTGTCACTGTATATTTGTAAATATACGGCCAGTGGACTTCATAATACGCTCATTGCGCTCAATATATACATTTTCCGGTGTTTATACGGTCACTAACTCACCCTGGCTGAGTATGTGTGTGCATGCACATGTAGGTTGAGCACTTGAGCATGACTGTGTGTGTTCCGTCGTGTGCTCGGACATGCATGCATTAGGGCGCCGCGCGCATTTTTGTGTCCATGTGTACGTGTGACTGTTGCATGCATGCACGAGGTTGTAGTCCCTCACATTCACATGTTCATAAGTCAATGCTTTGTCAAAATGTTGCATGCAAGGCTTAATCATTCGTTGTTCACGCATGCATTCCCGATAATAATACGTTGGTAAAGACAATTTCTTGAGGAAAACGAGCCCATGAATTGAGTAAAAGGGGACCAATAAGCCAAGACGGAGGGAGTACTAGTAGTGAATCGGATGGAGGGAGTAGGTACTAGTAGTACTACGTAACAATGTGAAGTAAAAAATGCCTCTATGCACATCATGTCTACGTGTCATGCAAGAAAATAGAGATAAGTACAAGTGAGACTCATGAACGGTCATAGACATAAGGGGAGTACGTGTAGGGGCCACTAAGCAGCAGTCAAATCACATAGTAAGTTAGTCGGAAGAAGCAACCATCATTTCATTCTTCAATGACATGTACACAATATAAAATGGTTGATATGGAGAGAAAAAGAAAACCACTATATATACACTAGCAGGAGCCAAAGCTATAAGCCTACTTGCTTGGGTTGCTCTCTTCACAATCATAGAACAACGATGGCAACACCACTGGTTACAGATTCAGCCTAATCCCATCGCTGGGGGAAGGGGACGATGTTCTGTGTAGATGCGGTCGACATCGGCGAGGGAGAAAACCCACTGTTGGTGTGTCCCAATCGGGGGTTCCTGCGGTATGGGCTGATGCCACCTCCCAGCCGCCCTTCTAGCTATAGCCCGACGTCCCAGGTACAACTTCCTTTTGGAGCCGGCTGGTTCCAGTGCCGCAGCTCCCCACGTAGGTCCATCTCCATGTGGATCTTTCTCTACTTCTACCGGCTTCTATTTGTGATAACTCTAGTGCCAATACTATTATTTAATCACACTTCTTCAATATCTTTACCTACATGGATGCTCAGCTCAATTTTGGTGGAACTGCACAAAAGCATCATATGATCCGAGGGTGCCAGCCCTCTTTCCTTCGACAGGTTCTCCCTAGCCAGGAAATTAAATCCTGTTTAGGGTTTAGGGTTTAAGTCGTAGTGACCTCATTAGTAGTTTTTCTTTTGTAAACACTCTCACAACTTTTGTCTTTAGTTGTGAAGTAAATATTGGCTATGATATGTGAATCATTGAGATTCATCAGCATGTGTGTTAGTTTTCCATTGTATTTGATGGAATATTCTAACAGGGCAACCTTGGAGTAGGAATGAGAATGGAGTGGAAAGTTTCCGTTTTTCCGGAGAAAAAATGGAAACAGAGAGAAACCAATGTTTTATTTCGTTGGATCACGCCATCGAGCATAACCAACATTTAAATCACGTCTGTCGTGTTCGTGTCTCACCCTCCTCCATGGCTCCACCTCACACGGTCGCTCGGCATGCCACTCACCGCAAACCGAGTATACAATAACTTTCCCACCCGCTTGTCGATGAATCACGCCATGGAGTACTAGCACTACTGGAAGAGATTGGCGTGGAGGGGGAGGAAAACTAGCTATAGCATAGACTCCCAAGAAATTTTTACATGCATGTTGTGGCTGGCTATTGCGACCTTTGAGCGCAAAGAAGTTGCGTGCACCGAGAAGCGGCGTGGGCGACGCTCTGTCGGCCGGCGCGCCGCTTCAATGCTGGCGCTAGTGAGAGGTCGCGTCCGCTCTGGCCAGGCATGAATGCGGCACTAAACACTTCAGGAGGAAAGCAAGCACATGTGTTGAAGAGGGTTCGGGTTGGTCAGGAGCGGGCGTGGCAGGGGTCCGGACGCCCGCAAACAAGAGATGTTGTTGTTGGGGAACACATTATTTAAAAAAATTCCTATGATATCGCAAGATCTATCTAGGAGATACAGAGCAATGAGGGGGAGATTGTGTCTATGTACCCTCGTAGAACGAAAGCGGAAGCGTTTAGTAACGCGGTTGATGTAGTCGAACGTCTTCGTGATCCAACCGATCAAGTACCGAATGCACGACACCTCCGCGATCTACACACGTTTAGCTCGGTGACGTCCCTCATACTCTTGATAAAGTTACATACACAGGGCTTTGCCTAAGCACTATGACAATATGGCCGAGGTGTAAAACTGTGGAGGGGGCACCGCACATGGCTAAACACTACTAGAAAAACCCCTACTAATGGCGCACCTAATATGGCCATTAATGGCGCATCTGTGGTGCGCCATTAACAGCACGCCATTAGTAATTTTTACTAATGGCGCACCACCTGGTGCGCCATTAGTATCTGGTATACTAATGGCGCACCTCGGGTGCGCCATTAGTATAGGCCAGGTGCGCCACTAGTATGCCTCCCAGGGGCCATGTATACCCAGGTGCTTTGGCATACTAATGGCGCACCACCTCCGGATGCGCCATTAGTAACCGCGGCATACTAATGGCGCACTGCCCAGTGATGCGCCATTAGTATGCACTATCATTCTAATGGCGCACTGTCATGTGATGCGCCATTAGTATGAATATTAGGTTTTTTTTTTATTTTCTGTTTTTTGCACAGGTTACAAAATGTATAATTTGACAAAATATAGACAGCACACATCAACAACAGATTCATCAAATACAATAGAAGATTAGTCTTTGAATACAATTCATCATATTAGTCTCCGAATACAATTCATCATATTAGTCTCCGAATTGAAAAGACCGAACAAAGATAGAACATTATATTACAAGTCTCAAGACCGCGAGTAGCGAGTCTGTCTTCACATTACAAGTCGATATCGATCATCTAAACTACCATCACATAGAAGAGAGCTGTGGTCATCACGATGAGCATCATCACGATGAAACTCGTCTTCATCCGGTTCCTCCAACGCTCCCTCCCCTCTCCCGCTAGATAGCGGGCGTATCTAGATTCGGCCTCGGCCCTAGTGGTGTACCCTTTGTAACTGTTACCGCTGAATCGGTGAACCTGTCTCCGACACTCCTCCCAGTCATCGTAGACTCCGGGAACCTTACCCTTGTACATGACATACGTCGGCATCGCTATGCACTAGCCAAACGAAACGTTAGTACCAATTCACAGACAATACATAAGCAATATATAAGTATGCAACAGAACGATCGGAAGAGAAAAGCAAGACATTAATAGCATCGATTACATCTAAGTTGAACGACTCTCGAAACCAAAGAGACATACTACAAGTTCATTAAAGTTTAATTACAACATGAGCCAATCGATGTTTCAGAACTAGACAACTCGACTCAAGGGACCGGAGCATGGATGAAGCCGCCGTCTATCGTGGGAGTCATGAAAGAACGGGCGTTGTCATCCTGCATTTGTAGCATTGTGTCGATGTCACTGTTGGACGGTTGATTTCTGAGGTAGAACTGCCCCGAGGTACGAAGGACATCTTGATGGATGATTTCCGCAAACTCCGACTGGATGCGAAAGAATTCTTGTCGGAGGTCCACGTCCTGGATTGCCGACACGCTCGCGGCCCAATCTTTGAGTTTACTCAGTAGCAGAAGTTGATGATGGTCCCGTACGATCGCCCGCATGTGATGGATGGCGTAGTAGGCACCCTTCTGACCGCCAGGCGGCTGCTTGACGCAGTAGAACGTCGTATTGTGGGAGAACACGTGCTTGCCGTACTTACGAATAGGCCTGGTGAAGGTGCCTCCAGATTGGGCGTAGCCGGGGAGAACATCATCAAGAACCTTCTTGACATTTGTGTAGTCTACGTTCGACTGACGGTCCGGGTCGAAATACGTGGCCATGGAATATTTGGGGCTTAGGAGGATGAGCGTGCAACATGTGTCACTGCAGAAAACACGGAATGTTAAAAGACAAATGATCGAAATGTAAGAATTCATATGTTACGGGCCGGTTGAGGGGAGGACTTACTCGGGAAAGTAAGGCACGTGGAAGTTATCCTTATCTTGGTTTGCCAGAATGACGCCTTCGAGGTAAGAACTCGCGACTTGCCGGTCCCCAGCGCTGCCCAAGATCTTGGCACGCATGTAGAAGGGGTCGACTATCACGATGTCCGGGGTCTTGTCGCGAATGATCCGCATCTCCATACTCAGCGAAAATAGCCGAACGAAGGTGTAGTGCAGCGGATGAAGGTTCAACATAGCGTGGATGTCATCAAAACGCAGGACGATCGTACGCCCGATGGAGTTATCCACAAAGCCCTTGCCCTCTGGCACCTTGGCCGCGAAAACTGGGTATGCCACATCCTTCTCTCTGAGACGCCGCTTCTCCAAAGCAAGAACACTGTCATGTAGACTCCGCATAGCACCGGTTGCAGCATTGAGCATATTTGTCGGTAGCATCTCCCTACCCGCCACATGCACCCTCCTCGAGATATCCTGCGGTGAAGGTGGCCCGTCCTGAGCACGGATCGTACTCGGTGCCGGCTGGCTCGCACCCTTCTTAGTCTTTCTTTTGCGTGCCTTCTTCTTCTCCTGTAATGGGACCGAGTTCTGCTCACAGACCGCCTTCTTGAGTGTGTTGGGGCTGATAATATTTCGCACCTCGCCTATCTGAGGCTCAGTGAAGTCGGCAGCTGGAGGCGTCTCCTGAGAGCTGAACGCCAGACGGCGCCTGTTGCAACTTGGCTTCTCCGCGGTACGAGCTAGATCGCACACGTCTTTTGTTGGGTTTGGTTCTTGAGAAGGAGGCCCCATGAAGTCGCCATCGTACCCAGGCTCGGCAAAGTACTGATCGACATTGCCAAATGTATCATCGTCGTCGTCGTCGTCGTTCTGATCCTGTGCCATATGCATGTTTGGATCTAGTGGCATAGGGATGTCCGGCACCGTTACGACGGTCTTGCCATGGGGCCGACTTGGCGCTGGCACGACTGGCGGTGTTGTCTTTGGGGTGGTGTCCCCCGCCCCCAAACGAATCTGGCTCTTCGGCCAAAGCAGGGGCCAGCTCAGGCAGGCGCTAAGGGTCATCACGTCTTCATCGTCGGCCCCGACGGGTCGAATCGGAGGTAACAAGTCGTCGCAGCCTCGCAGCACCCGAACCAGTTGAACCCTAAACAAGTTGGGTGGCATCTGGGTACCGTGGAACAAGGGGTTGCCCGGTTGAACGATTTTGCCCTTGGCGACATCGACCAACTCGTTGTTCACAAAGTGGAGGAGAGTGCACGGAACGTCGGCGGCGCCCTGCGAAAACATGTAGGGCGTCAGGGATGCCCAGTCAAAGGCAAGGAGATGAAGTCCTCGGCCGAGAGAGGCTTAATTAGTTACCGTGATGATGGCGTCGAGCTCGGCTAATGTCGAGGCACCGCCAACGGCGGGCGTGCAGTTGACGGAGGGGCCGCTTGCTGAAGAGGTGCCGGCCGGCGTACACCCGGGTGCATTAAGCTCCCGTGCCGGCGTCGGAGACACCAATGCCGCCTCCGCCGGAGGCACCAATGGCCCCGCCATCGCATTATGCGAGTTGCTGGCCGTGAAGCTAGGAATCGGGGGCGGCCCCTGTTGGCCGCCTGCAATCCACGCACTCATCCCCGAGATCAAGGTAGGCACAAGGGCGGTGATCGTCACTCCGAGTCGTTGTTCCACTTGCTCTTGGACAATCTCCGGAATCCGCGCCACCTGTGCCTTGAGTTCTTGAACCTCTCGCGCCTGGCTTTCCGAGCTGGTCTTTTTCTCCTTCCGTACACCAGCGGTATAGTATGACCCCCATTTTGTCGACAAGCCTTTGCCGGCCACACGACCAGCTGACGTCGGCTTACTGAGCTTATCCTTGTTCTTCATTACATTCAACCCCCTATTTAGAGTGGTGTCCCAAGGGTTGCTCTTAGTCGACTCCGCGCTACTGCTTTCAGTCGCCTGCGGAAGGAATGTGAACCATTTAGAAATTTGGCTTCATTAATTAGAATGCAACCATATGGAGCTAATTACGCGGGGGTGTATTCCTTACCAGAACAAGCTCAAGCGCCCTGGTCTTCGGATCCGTGGTAAGCTCCTTTGTTATCGGGTCCTCCTTGTACCGGGCCCTGACATAGTTCCTAGTCTGCTTGTTACCGCTGTATTTCTCGAAGCGGGGCGGTAGTCCTTGCTCGGCACGGTCCGCGTCCTCCTTGTCCCATATAGGCTCCGCCACTCTGTAACCGCCGGGACCGAGTGTGTGTTCCCCTATATTCAGCTCCCACATTTGTTTCCCCCACTCACTTGATTGGGAGCTTGCGGTGCTCGAGCAATTGATCTTGAAGTCGTTGTAGTCATCTTCGGTGATCGAAGGATTTTTCTCCTTGATCTTCTGATAACTCTCACCTTTCTCGATCATTCTCTTCACATTGCTTTTCCAAGTAGACAGGGCCTTGCTCATCTTCGTGAGGGCAGCATTGTTCACTTTATTCCCTTTGAGGCTTGTGTTTTCAAATTCAGCGGGGAACTTGTATCGTTCGTGCAGCTTCGTGAAGAGGAGGTTGCGCAAATTCCCTCGGTCAGGATGCCTCAGGTTCTTGGTGTTGATCGAGACGGTGCTCCGGACAATGCACCCGAGCTGTGAAGCACGCGGGAGGGTAGTCATTTCCGGTCTTCTTGGCCTTTTTGCCTTTGCGACGACTTTCTGTGTCCTGCTTCGCCTCATCATCATCATCATCATCATCATCATCATCATCATCATCATCATATATAGCGTGAAGCTCCTGCCTGATGCCCATTGATTTCAAGTCTGCCCTTGCTTTCGGCCCATCTTTGGTCCTCTCTGGCATGTTGAGCAGGGTACCAAGCAGACTCTCGCGCACGTTCTTCGTGATATGCATGACATCAAGGCTGTGAGGCACACGGTGGATCTTCCAGTACGGCAAGTCCCAGAAAACAGACCTCGTTTTCCATACCTTCAGCAGCGGCTCTGGCGCCTTTTGCTTCTTTCGGGGCAGTGGGCAGTCTTTCCAATTTTTCAACAGCTTGTCTATTTCCTCGCCGCTCCTCGTACACGGGCGTTTTCGGGGTTCGGTTTCACCATCGAACAGATCCTTGCGTTTCCTCCACGGGTCATCGTCGCGAAGCCACCTTCGATGTCCCATGAACACGGTTTTCGAAGACCCGGGATCTCTATCTAGCTGGCGATACGTTGTGTCATCCATGCACCTTACGCATCCAGAAAATCCGTGGACTACCTGCCCCGCAAGATATCCGTAACCAAGATAGTCGTGCACCGTCGTGAGCAGTGCGGCTCTCATAGGGAAATATTCTTTCTCTGCGGCGTCCCACGTATTGGCTGGCATTTTCCACAGCGTGTCAATCTCCTCTTTCAGCAGCTCCAGATATAGATTGATGTCGTTCCCTGGTTGTTTCGGCCCTTCAATTAGCATACTCATGTGAATGTACTTCCTCTTCATGCACAACCAGGGGGAAGGTTGTACATCCACACGAACACAGGCCAGGTGCTATGTGTGCTTCTCTGGCTGCCAAACGGATTGACTCCATCGGTGCTCGCGCGCAGCATGATGTTCCTTGGATCGTTCCCAAATTCTGGGTATTCGAAGTTCAACGCTTGCCACTGGCTCGCATCCTTAGGGTGACTCAGCATCTTGTCTTTTTTATCTATCTCCGGATCATTTGCGTCATCTTCTCGCTTCTTCTCCTCCCTATCCGCGTGCCAACGCAGGAGCTTTGCTACCTTAGGGTCCGCGAAATACCGCTGCAGACGAGGAGTGATCGGAAAGTACCACACCACTTTTCAAGGAGCTTTCTTCCTCTTCTTGTATCGAGTGACACCGCACACCGGACATATGGTAGACTCCGCGTGCTCGTCCCGATAAATGATGCAATTGTTCATGCACACATGGTATTTCACGTGCGGTAAATCCAGAGGACACACGATTTTCTTCGCCTCCTCCAAACTGGTCGGGCACTTGTTCCCCTTGGGAAGACATTCGTGCCAGAATGACATGTTCTCGTCGAAGCATGCGTCGGTCATTTTGTGTTTTACCTTCATGTCCAGAGCCATGAGCGTTACTTTCAGGCGGGTATCCTCGGGCCTGCATCCTTCATACAATGGAGTAACCGCGCCTAACTCAAGTTGATCCATCTTGGCTTTCTCTCGGGCGGCAGCTCTTGCGTTATCCGTCTGCTTGAGAAGCAGCTCTTGAATATGAGGGTCCTGCACCCAGTCGATGGTCCAGCATCGTCTGCTCCGCCGGCATCATCATCATGTCCTGCATCTTCTACATGATGACTGTGTACAGCATCACCGTCGTGATCATCTCCTGGGGATTCTTCATCTTCTCGCCCCCCCGAGCCGCGGTGGTTGTCTTGCTGCCCTTCCTCATTTCTTGCCCGGCCCCCATGGACGACTTCGTAGTCATCTTCATCACCTTGCCACCTATAGCCATCCATGAAACCACGCAAGAGCAGGTGGTCCCGCACCTGCCCGGAATCCGGGTCCGCAATAAGGCTATTCAGCTTGCATCTTCGACACGGACATCTTATCTCCGTCTCGTTCTTTTGAAGCATCTCGGCCTTCGCGGACCTCAAAAACCTATTCACGATGCCTTCGGTCATCGTGCGGACCATGGTCGCCTGCGGGGTAGAGCAAAACGATATTTTAGAACCAAGAAAAAATTTGGCATGACTTTCCCTAAAAATAGGACCAAAAAGAATGCTTAATGCCAAAATTCTCGCCGAAACGAAAATGAATCAACATTCCGGCAAAATATTGGCAACTATCGCATTTCAAATACCGGTACACCTCCAAACACAAACACATATGCAACACCACAAACATATGCAACACCACGAACATACATAGATCTAGCTAGGCCATAAAAAGTGCATGTGCACATTGTTGTAGGGAGAACAACATAAATATAGCTTCCCCCCTTACTTACCTAGCAAAACAAGGTAACTTAACCACTTAATTTGAATGAATCTATGGTGGAAATGAGGTGAAAAAGAGGAGGCACCCGAGACAAGGAGGAGGCGATGGAGAGAATGAAGTGGGGAGAAAGTGAGTGTGGGAGGAGAGGCTGTCCAAAATATCTTGTTGCTGCCCACTTACTAGTGGCGCACCAGCAGCAAATGCGCCATTAGTAATCCAGGTTACTAATGGCGCACCCCCTGGTGGTGCGCCATTAGTACTTTTGCAAAAAAGGAATAAAAACAATAATAAAAAAATAACATTAGTGGCGCACCTTCTGGCTGGTGCGCCATTACTAGTTACAACTAGTAATGGCGCACCACCAGTTGATGCGCCATTAGTATGTTTGGACAGGCGCACTAGTTCAAAAAACAATTTGGTACTAATGACACACCGTCGGCAGGGTGCGCCATTAGTAGTTTCAACACTAATGGCGCATCAGAAGGTGGTGCGCCATTAGTATATACTAATGGCGCACCACAAGTCTGGTGCGCCATTAGTGTCATTTCCATCTATAGCCCTTTTCCTAGTAGTGAAAGATCAACTTGTGTGTCTATGGGGTGCCCCCTCCCCCATATATAAAGGAGGGGAGGAGGAGGAGGGCCAGCCTCAAGGGGCGCGCCCAAGGGGAGGATTCCTACTCCTAGTAGGAGTAGGTTTCCCCCTTTTCTAGTCCAAGTAGGAGAAGAAGGAAGGAGAGGAAGAAGAGAAGGAAAGGAGGGGCCGCCCCTAGCCCTAGTCCAATTCGGTTTGGGCTAGGGGGGGGGGCGCCACAATTTCGCCTACGTCCTCTCTTCCACCATTAAGCCCATGAGGCCCAATAACTTCCAGGGGGTGAGGGAGTCCTGGATTAGGGGGTGTCCGAATGGCTGGACTATACCTTCAGTTGGACTCCTGGACTATGAAGATACAATATTGAAGACTTCGTCCCGTGTCCAGAAGGGACTTTCCTTGGCGTGGAAGGCAAGCTTGGGGATACAGATATGTAGATCTCCTACCATTGTAACCGACTTTGTGTAACCCTAACCCTCTCCGGTGTCTATATAAACCGGAGGGTTTTAGTCCGTAGGACAATGTACAGAACTATAATCATACCATAGGCTAGCTTCTAGGGTTTAGCCTCTCCGATCTCATGGTAGATCTACTCTTGTACTACCCATATCATCAATATTAATCAAGCAGGACGTAGGGTTTTACCTCCATCAAGAGGGCCCGAACCTGGGTAAAACTTCGTGTCCCCTGCCTGCTATTACCATCCGGCCTAGATGCATAGTTCGGGACCCCCTACCCGGGATCCGCCGGTTTTGACACCGACATTGGTGCTTTCATTGAGAATTCCTCTGTGTCGTCGCCGTCAGGCTTGATGGCTCCTACGATCATCGATAGTGATGTGGTCCAGGGTGAAACTTGTCTCCCCGGACAGATCTCTGTCTTCGGCGGCTTTGCACTGCGGGCCAATTCACTTGGCCATCTGGAGCAGATCGAAAGCTATGCCCCTGGCCGTCAGGTCAGATTTGGAAGTTTAAACTACACGGCTGACATCCGCGGGGACTTGATCTTCGACGGATTCGAGCCACTGCCGAGCGCGCCGCACTGCCACGACGAGCCTGATCTAGCTCTGCCATCAAGCTTCGACCCTTAATTCGGAGCCAACTGCGCCGATCGAGGATGGGTGGTTGGACGCCGCCTCGGGGGCTGCGGTCCTAACGGCGATCGAGCCGAACACCAGCCCCACACTCCATGAGACTCATGATTCCAAGGATCCGGACTCCTCTCCGGACTCCGAACCATTCGCGTCTCTGCCGATCAAATCCGATTGGGCACCGATCATGGAGTTTACCGCCGCGGACATCTTTTAGCACTCGCCCTTTGGCGATATTATAAAATCACTAAAGTCTCTCTCTCTTTATGAGGAGAGCCCTGGCCGGACTATGGTCAGCGAGATTGGGATGCGGACGATGAAGAAATTCAAAGCCCACCCACCACCCACTTTGTAGCCACTGTCGACGATTTAACCGACATGCTCGACTTCGACTCCGAAGACATCGACGGTATGGACGCCGATGAAGGAGACGATGAAGCACCAGCGCCTATTGGGCCCTGGAACGCCACCTCCTCATATGACGTATACATGGTGGACGCACCAAAAGATGACGACGAGGAGCAGAAGGACGCACCGAAGGCTTGTTCCCTCGAAAAGCAGTCAAAGCGGCAATGCAAGCGCCGCCCCAAATCCCGCCTCGACAGAAATAACGATCACACAGACCCAGCACTGGAGCAGGGCGAACCGCTGCCGGACAACGGCAATCAGGATAATCAAACCGAACAAACAAATCCTATCAAGGATAATGGTCCGGATGACATAACGCCAGACAGACACCCGGAGCAGCAGACTGCCCGTAAAAGGCTTGTTGCCACCGCGAGGAGTCTGAAAAAGCAGAAGCAAAGGCTCAAGGCTGCGCAAGACACACTCCACATCAGATGGAGTAAAATACTCAACACAGCAGCGATGTACGGCGACAATCGCCCCTCCAATAGCTACCCAAAGCGGAAGCTGCTACCTGAATTCGATGAGGAGGCCTCAGACCCCCCACAACCAAATATCAAAGCAGCCACCTGGTCGGATAGACGACCCCTCTATCAACACAGAGCGGCATATAACGCCACTCACAATACAACACGCGACCCATGCGAGGGCTCGCACCCAAAGGACGACGCAACAAGATCCATCTATGGACCACGCAAGCACGCCCCAGCATACAATGCAACACAACAAACATCCGAACAACATGGTACACCCAGCTACAAGGGTGCCGCACACCCCCTATGTTTCACCGATGAGGTGCTGGACCATGAATTTCCAGAGGGATTCAAGCCCGTAAACATAGAGGCATACGACGGAACAACAGACCCTAGGGTCTGGATTGAGGACTATATCCTTCATATCCATATGGCTCGAGGAGATGATCTCCACGCCATCAAGTACTTACCCCTCAAGCTCAAAGGGCCAGCTCGTCACTGGCTCAAAGGCCTCCGCGAAAGCTCCATTGGAAGTTGGGAAGAGCTTGAAGATGCCTTTCGGGCAAATTTTCAAGGGACTTATGTCCGACCTCCGGACGCGGACGATTTGAGTCATATAACTCAACAGCCCGGAGAGTCAGCCCGAAAGCTTTGGAACAGGTTTCTTACTAAAAAGAACCAGATTGTCGACTGTGCGTGACGAATGGCTCGCCAGACACCTCGGCCAAAATAAGCCGAGAACGATGGCCGCATTAACAAACCTCATGACCCACTTTTCCGCGGGTGAGGATAGGTAGCTAGCCAGATGCAGCACCAGCGACCCCAGTACATCTGAAGTTAGAGATGGAAACGGGAAATCACGGCGCAACAACAATAACAAACGCCGGAATAAAGAAGACATCACGAAGGGCACGGCAGTAAATGCCAGATTCAAAAGCTCTCGTCCAGGTCAAAAGCCGCCCCCCTAAAGGCACCAGGGATGAACTGTCCAGCCTCAAAAAAATTCTGGACCAAGTATGTCAGATCCATAGTACCCCTGGTAAACCTGCTAATCATACCCACAGAGAATGTTGGTTCTTTAAGCAGTCCAGCAAGCTCAACGCCGTACACAAGGGGGAGGATACACCAAGTGGAGATGAGTACGAACCTCCCAAGCAAGACACGGGGGAACAAAACAAATTTCCACCAGAAGTCAAAACAGTAAACGTGTTACACGTGATCAAGGGAAAAAACAACACGGCACTCCCAGGAAAATATACCCAAGTGCCTGTCAGCGCGAAGTCCTGCCATTGGTCATCTCAACCGATCACTTTCAACCATCGTGATTACTCAACAAGTATCCGACACGCAGGATGGGCTGCCCTGGTATTAGACCCAGTAATTGGCAGGTATCACTTCACACGAGTCTTGATGGACGGCGGCAGCAGCCTAAACCTAATATATCAGGATACAATCCGCGGGATGGGGTTAGACCCAACACAAATTCGCCATAGCAATACTACCTTTAAAGGAGTAACGCCAGGCCCAGGGGCTCGTTGTACGGGCTCCCTCCTACTACAGGTTATATTCGGCTCCCCCGATAACTTCCGTCGCGAGCATTAAACCTTCCACATCGCTCCGTTTCAAAGTGGCTATCAAGCACTACTCGGACGCGAAGTTTTCACTCGCTTTAATGCAATACAACACTACGCCTCCCTCACACTCAAGATGCCCGGCCCACGTGGCATCATTTCAGTGCACGGAAATATCAAGCGATCTCTGCGCACCGAAAAGAGTGAGGCTGCCTTGGCAGCCGCACACTAAAGGCGCCCGGACCAGCGAAAGCATCCAATAGGTCGTCAAGACCTCAGACACAACTAATCGAGTCCGGCGCTGCTACTTATACCGAATAAATGGTCACACCCCTATTTGTCAATACAAGAGGCTCAACGCGCGCAGACAAGTGGCAATTTCTCCTCATCTTGAATTATACATGGTTTCCTTAAAAAACTATCTGTTTGCACGACAACTTTTTCACCTAAATTCCTCTCTTTTACAGACGATCATCGTGCTACACCCGTCCAGGATACGGCACAATGGAGACACGGGCGCAGACGTGCAGCAGGGACCCGCTCCAAGGATTCTTTTTATATTAAGACCCTGCGTAAACCTTTTTTACTGTCTCTTGTTGATACATATCCACCGTTGAGAAGGATGCTGATGTCTTGGCATGTGGCCACGCCAGAACAGTGCACGTACCTGGACACAAGGGGCTTCTTACAAAGGCCATTATTTAGGCCCGGTTTATACCACTAAGACCAAATACCTTAGGGAGTGTTCGGCGCCGCGAGTTTGGCCTTATATGCATCAGCTCCAAATCATTGTCTTTGGTCAAATGTTGGGTTTGCCCGGCTCCTGTGTTTTGGTTCCTTACGTTCCACTTTACCGACTAAGGTAGCACCAGGAGAACTACTGCGATTGTGCCCTAGTTCATCCAGACGAGCACCGCAGTAGAGAAAGCCGAAAACTGACTGTCATGATATAGCGTGAGACTGGTCAACCACTCGATGACCTGTTGGAATGTTAGAATTCCTCCGCCTTAACGAAGGGCCGTTTTCCGGCCAGGCATGTACGCACCCCGGGATCGGGAAAGTGCGGAGCCACCAGGGGCTATTTAGTAGCCCCACTGTCAAACTCCTATGGCTAAGTGAAAGTGCTAAAGCATTATAGTCCGGTTGCCTCGCTCGCTCCGCTCTCACCTCCTTAATAGGACCAAGACGTTGGGTTAAGTGTGAACGTGTGTTTTTGTGAGCACCTCCGCATTATATGCGTGAGGGTTGAAGCCGACGGCTGCAATCTTTCAGGTTATACACATGTATACATAAACGGCCGCCCAGGAGGCATCATATTACTTTCAGGCAAAAGTATAAAAATAGCCTTATAAAAATTTATAAAAGCATTTCGCTTACAATGAGATTACATATCACTCAAACATAATATTTTTTGAGCACTGGGTCTCTATCAAACGAGCACCCTCAAGAACTTCTTCAAAGTAGTGCTCAGCAGCCCTTCGACCTATGGCCGAATCCGCGCGGCAACAGTGGTAGCATCCATCTCCGCCCAGTATGCTTTAACACGGGCAAAGGCCATCCGTGCGTCCTCTATGCACACCGACCTCTTCATCGCATTAATGTGCGGCACCATGTCAAGGAACTGCTGCACCAAGCTGAAATAGTTGTTCGGTTTTGACCTTTCCGGCCATAGCTGATCCACAACAGACCTCATGGAGAGTCCAGACAACCTATTTAGTTCAGCCCATTCGGCTAATTGGTCAATCAATGAAAGCGGACGCTCGGGAGAATGTAATTGTCTCCAAAACAGATGGTCTACTTCACGGTCCGTCTGACCCTGGAAATACTTGGCCGCATCGGCAGCGCTCACCGCCAAATCCATATATACATCCTACGAACTCCATAGTCGATCTAGAGGGGCATACCGTGGATCTCCGAACATCCTCCACAACATAAAGGATTTCCCAGCTACAATATCCCCGGCTTCCCGCAGCTCCTCCTTTGCCCTCATAGCAGAGCGGAGGTCCTTTCTCGTCGCAGCAGCCTTCTCAAGGTCTGATGCCTTCGCTTGGTTTTCCTTTTCAAGAACCCGGCAACGATCGGCGGCGGCTTTTAATTCTATGGCCATCTTGGCCATCTTGTCTCGGCTCTCTCCATGCGCGGCCTTCTCGGCTTGCAACTCTTCGGTCGCCTTCAAAGCAGCCGCATTACCCAACCTCGCTTGTTCCTTGGCTCAGGCAAGTTCTGCTCGCAAGGCTTGAACAGTGGCAGCTCCATCTGCAGTCACAACATATTAAAGATACTGGCATCATGCTGCTCTTCCTATGTGGTGTTTACCAGATAATGACACTTACCCTGTGCCTCATCAAGCCTTTTGTTAACAAGCTCGATGTCGGCGTCTACCACATCCAACTGCCGTTGTAAATGGGCAAACTCGCTAGTCTGGCTAGCCACCAGAGCTTCCATCCAGACTCTTAGGGGATACTATCTACACAGGGCACACCTAGCATGTGCAGGACTATCATACATTCTTTTACGTACCTCAAAGCCTGTCAGTAGACTCATAAAATCTTCATGCAATCCACTTTCAGCGGACGATATTCTCTCCATCACCGTATTCATCAGCACACGGTGTTCATCTGAGATGGCCACTCGCCCCACCAACTCCCTCAGAACATCCGATCGCACACCAGACGGTGTCAGACTCTTTCGTCTCCTCTCTTCGAGAGCCGGACACTGTGAGCTTCGGGGGTCAATGGGATTATCTTCCGGCCTCACCGGACTCGGAGAGGCCCTCCGCGATGACACTTCAGGGTCGCCCGCTTGTGGAGCGGAGGAGTCCGGAGGAGGCATTTCGCTCTCCATCATCTCTGGAAGAAGATCCCCCGAAGACGAGCTCATTTGAGAGGGGCTAAGGCCCGAACTGCAAAGATATATGCCGTGGTTATTTTCTCAGAAGAAAAAGATGGCATATCTGTACTATTAAAGTATTTCTGGTCACTTACGACTCGCGGGAGAATTGATCCCCCCGCGGACTTTGTGCGGCAACAGCGCCCCCCAAGGTAGGACCCTCTGTGGGAGACTTCTTCTCCCGTTTGGAAGCTTCGGCTTCCAAATCCCCGGGCGCAATCCTTTTCCTCTTCTGGTCGTCTTCCTTCATGGAGACGCTCGCTCCCTCGGTTTGAATGGGCAGCATTGGGGGCCCGCGTCCGCCCGTATTATCCTCCACAGTATCTTCCTTCAAGGGCTCCGGGCAAGGTGCGGTCTGGAGCATCTTTTCCAATACCGGATTTTCCAAACCTTCAGGGAGGGGGGGGGGGGCGAACACCGAATCAACTTCGCCTTTATTAGCCAGTCCTGGTCAAAAAGCCAACTCTCAGAAATAACTTCGTAACAAAGGAGAGATAGTTTGTTCGGCCGGAAGATGCCTTACCTATTTGGCGGCGCGGTTACTACTCAGGCCCACGTCCTCGGTGATTCTCGGACACTCCACCTGAGGTCCAAAGAATGACTTGTACATCTCCTCGTGCGTCAGGCTGAGAAAATTTTGAATGACACGCGGTCCCTCGGGATTGACCTCCCACAGGCGAAGAGGCCGGAGTTTGCAAGGCTGGACTTGACGAACCAGCATAACTTGTATTATCGCAACCAAACTGAAATCTCCATTGAAGAGATCTCAAATGCGGCTTTGCAGTATAGGCACGTCCTTGGCTGGACCCCAGTTCAGACCTCTGCTAATCCATGACATCAGTTGTGGTGGAGGGCCCGAGCGGAAAATAGGGGCGGCCGCCCACTTGGCACTTGTAGGAGCCGTGATGTAGAACCACCCCTGTTGCCACAATTCAGACACCTCTAGGATGGAACCTTTGGGCCACGGAGCTCCCGTCATCTTGAGTATTGAGGCACCTCCACATGCCGCATGTTGCCCCTCGATCATCTTCGGCTTTACTTCAAAGGTCTTGAGCCATAGGCCAAAGTGAGGGGTAACCCGGAGGAAGGCCTCGCACACGGCAATAAATGTCATGATATGAAGAAAGGAGTCCGGAGCTAGATCATGGAAGTCTAGCCTGTAATAAAACATCAAACCCCTGACAAAAGGATCCAGAGCAAGGCCTAGACCTCGGAGGAAGTGGGAAACGAACACGACGTTTTCATTGGGTTCGGGGGTGGGGACGGCCTGCCCTCGGGGAGGCAGCCAATGCAAGATCTCGGCGGTCAGATATCTGGCCTCCCTCAACTTTTTGATGTCTTCTTCCGTGACGGAGGAAGGCACCCATCGGCCTTGAAGGCTAGATCCAGACATGACTGAAGGTTCAGAGCTCCTGACCTGAACTTTGGGCGTTTGAGCTTGAGGTGGGGGAAGGATTCGATTGAGCACGGGAGGGAAAAATAAAAGCCTTGTCCCTTTATAAAGAGGGTGAATATCAAGCGTCCTCTCCGTGTCCATTTGGACTTTCCTATAATCTAGGAGTCCTAGAAGCGGTTACCCATGCCCGTATTGATGAGAATCCCGGAATAAGGGGACACGATCTCTGCTTTAACAAGACGTGCCAAGGAAACCGCCTCGCATGACGCGCTGAGGTGGGATAATGAAACGACTCGGATAAAGGCTTGGCCGTGGTGTGTCACACTACGGAGTACGTCAGCAGATTAGATTTGTGTAAATATTATTCTCTCTATGGCAATATGTGGAAACTTATTTTGCACAGCCGGACACTATCTTTGTGTTCAAAATCTTCTATAAAGTACTTGGAGGAGGAACCCCCCTTGCAATGCCGAAGACAATCTGTGCGCCGGACTCGTCGACATTGAAGCGTGGTTCAGGGGCTACTGTGGGGGTCCTGGATTAGGGCGTGTCCGGATGGCTGGACTATACCTTCAGTCGGACTCCTGGACTATGAAGATACAAGATTGAAGACTTTGTCCCGTGTCCGGAAGGGACTTTCCTTGGCGTGGAAGGCAAGCTTGGCGATACGGATATGTAGATCTCCTACCATTGTAACCGACTTTGTGTAACCCTAACCCTCTCCGATGTCTATATAAACTGGAGGGTTTTAGTCCGTAGGACAACATACAGAACTACAATCATACCATAGGCTAGCTTCTAGGGTTTAGCCTCTCCGATCTCGTGGTAGATCTACTCTTGTACTACCCATATCATCAATATTAATCAAGCAGGATGTAGGGTTTTATCTCCATGAAGAGGGCCCGAACCTGGGTAAAACTTCGTGTCCCCTGCCTCCTGTTACCATCCGAGACCCTAGACGCACAGTTCGGGACCCCCTACCCGAGATCCGTCGGTTTTGACACCGACAGGGGGTTCCGGTAACCCCCGGTACTCCGAAACTTATCCGAAATGACCCAAACAATTCCGATGTCCGAATGTAGCCTTCCAATATTTATGTTTATGTCTCAACCATTTAGAGACTGCTCATCATGTTCGTGATCACGTCCGAGACTCCGAACAACCTTCGGTACATCAAATCACATAACTCATAATACATATCGGCATCGAACGTTAAGCGTGCGGACCCTACAGGTTCGAGAACTATGTAGACATTACCGAGACTCATCTCCACTCAGTAACCAATAGCGGAACCTGGATGCTCATATTGGTTCCTACATATTCTACGAAGATCTTTATCGGTTAAACCGCATAACAACATGCGTTGTTCCCTTTGTCATCGGTATGTTACTTTCCCGAGATTCGATCGTCGGTATCATCATACCTAGTTCAATATCGTCACGGGCAAGTCTCTTTACTCATTCCGTAATGCATCATCCCCTGACTAACTCATTAGTCACATTGCTTGCAAGGCTCATAGTGATGTGCATCACCGCGAGGGCCCAGAGATACCTCTCCCATACACGGAGTGACAAATCCTAATCTCGATCTATGCCAACTCAACAAACACCATCGGAGACATCTGTAGAGCATATTTATAATCACCCAGTTATGTTGTGATGTTTGATAGCACACAAGGTGTTCCTCCGGTATTCGGGAGTTGCATAACCTCATAGTCTCATCTCCGCTCAGTACATGTAGGGTCCGCACAAGGTGTACCTTGTGCTCAGTACTGAGTCTCGAACATCTTCCTGATCCACCCGATCAAGTACTGAGCGCACGACACCTCCGTGATTTGCACACGTTCAGCTCGGTGACGTCCCTCGTACTCTTGATCTAGCTGAGGCCGAGGGTGAGTTCCGTCAGCACGACGGTGTATTGACGGTGCTGATGAAGTTACCGACACGGGGCTTCACCTAAGCACTATGACAATATGACCAAGGTGTAAAACTGTGGAGGGGGGCACCGCACACAGCTAAAGATCAACTTGTGTGTCTATGGGGTGCCCCCAACCCCTTTCCTAGTCCAAGTAGGAGAAGAAGGAAGGAGAGGAAGAAGAGAACGAAGGGGGGGGGCGCCCACTAGCCCTAGTCCAATTCGGTTTGGGCTGCGGGGGGGCGCCACACCTTGGCCTGCCTCCTCTCTTCCACCATTAGGCCCATG